>NC_041383.1:497217090-497340746 GCF_002162155.2 Triticum dicoccoides | reverse complement strand
TCGTAAGTGAGTTGTGCACTTCGATGGCACCTAGGCAATATTTTTTTTCTCCTCGATGGCACGTGAATAGTGCACGTACTCAACGACAGAGCACGAAACGCAATGACATGGTCAGCCCTTTTTTGGAGAGAGTACGTACTACTAGTAAATAACTTTGATGTGTCCCGTTAACTCGCAGAATGACGAGAAGCTTGATTACGCCTTCTCCCTTGCCAACGCGTGCGCGGTGGCTCGCAGCACGAGAAGAAACTTTTGCTTACAAGCGGTGGACGTGCAGCAGTTCATTTTGTGTCATATTGCCAGAAGCACTACTGTAGAACCATCGACTTCCGAAAGAGGTGAAGAGCCAAGTGCAAGGTCACCTACTAACCTTAGGCTAGGCGTAGTGGGAGTAACATAAGCAGGGGTACCTTCATTTTTTTTATTCTAGAAACAACCACACACGAATATCAAGGTGCTGGTTATGTAGAAAAAAATTCCTGCAGTCCGTCCTCAGCCCTCCTCTATCTCTCTTCTCAGCCAGCCAGAGGACGCGCGGAGCCCACCATCTATTTGCTCACATGCGGTCCCACATGTCAGTGAAAACGCAAGAGGACCCACTGAACTTGCACATCTTTCACCTCGACGTGCTGGTGATGAAAAACAAATCCAATAAAGATCTTCGGTGGCCGCTTTTGGAGTTACTCAAGAGTAGTAAGATTCTATTTACAGTTCAACTCAAGATGCACATCTTGTGGCTTCAACTACCACTCTATTTTCTTTCATGACATGACTTGGATGCTGGATGTCCCACATGTCGGCAAAATGAGGAAGAACCCGACCAAATCTTCGGTTGTGCTCTCGGATTAGACTAGTTGTGCTAACTTAAAAAATTTATTTTGTACTCCCTCCGTTCCAAAATACTTGACTTCCCTTTGTTCAAAAATGGATGTACCTATATACTAAAACATGTCTAGATACATATATATTTTGACAAATAGAAGGCATGTATTGTGCAACAGAGGGAGTAGAATGGATGCAAGTTTTTGTATTGGGAAGAAGAGTACATCCATATATTGATAGAGCCTTGGAGTTGGCCTTACAAGTGGGACCGTAGTTGAGGAAACCGACTATCGGCAAACCGCCACCTCGCCCGCCGTGCGATGGCTGAGTTAGAGAAACGATGAGGTTGAAGAGATTGCTCTAGCATGGACTCAAAGAAATATGGTGTCAGATGGAAGTCGTGCTGGTGGCGTGTGCCGTACTCCTGGACGTGAATGCTTGTTCTGGCCCATATGCCACCCGACTACTCCTACTACTTACTATACTAGTATCGAGGATTTGAGGTGCTGGTTACGTACAATATGGCGCACGACGCGCGAAGCATGTGAAGCTAGTATAAATAGTGTACTACTATTGTTGATTGGCCTCATCCGATAACCTGTTGCAATGCACGTACAATTATGTATTCGAAAAATATTTTTTGCCTCGTCGCACCACTCACTCATAGAAGCAACTCGAAAGCCATTCATAAATTTAGTAAATTTATCACGGGCATATCATTTTATTATATACGACGGGTCATCAACCCACATCGACAACGAGGATACATTATAAATACTAAAGTTTTCACCACACAACAAATAACAAGCAATGAAATGAACTTCAACTCAACCAATCCTCGGCGTTGGAAACGCTTGCTTTGAACCACAAGTGATTCTCTAGGACGGGCCATCTATTGTCGATCTCGAGACCAACACAGGACTGATCATCCAAGCTGAAGCGGCCTACTATATCAGTACCAGGGTAGGGAACCACCCAAATGTCCGAGGTATAGACACAGTTGCTTCTCATAAATGGTACTAGTAATGTTGTGTCAACAGCAGTTGGATCGCCTTTCACCATCATCAGATAGTTTTGTCCAAGGAAGAGCGAGTTTTCTCCAAGACTATCAATTCTGTACCAGGGAGAAGGAGTTGGTGCTAGCACACTAGTATCCATCCCGAATACCATGCAACGGGTGTTGGAATAGGTCCAGAGAGTGCGACCATGGGAGACAACACGTGCTCCCTCAGTAGTAACAAACTCAGTGTGCTATATACACACAAGAAGAGGTGATCCATCAGAATTAGTTGCCAGGCCTCACTGAGTATAAACGTTCTGCTCGTTCTCATGCTCGTGATCATCACCATCGTCATCTCCCCCTTGATTATAAATTTTTTCAAGTATAGGTGGTGGAATGTTCACAGGACCTTGGAAACACAAGAAGAAGGTTAATTAGTAAAGGGAAACTTGCTAACCCACATGCATGTGGATGAAACAATTATAATTACGGTGGAAGACAAACGTACCGAAAGTATAAGGATTCCATGCAAAAACAATGCCACGAGTGGTGGCAGCAAACACAAGGCCCTCTTATTGAATTGCATCACAGTACACATCCATGTATAGAAACTGATTTTTGAGCAATATACATCCAGTCGAACCACAAAGGACTGCAACAAGCTTGTCGAAGATAGCAACAACTTCATAGTTGTTGTAATTCCAAGAGCGGTTGGGAACTCGAAAAATTGCTATCTTCCGTAGAAGATAGTCACCATGATCGTATTTGAACGTGCGTATAATACCAGTGTGCTCAACCTCTGGGCAGTCTGCTGAGATTTTTGGAAGTGGAACCCGGTCACGAGTGTACAGATTCACAAGTTCCCACTCGCAGTTGGACCCAATGTAAACAACCCAATCTCCATTTGCGCCTGCCCAATCCTTGCCCTCAAGCGATGGCATCTTAACATCATACGTATCATTATTAAGTGGCATCAACTTGCACAGGGTGAGGCCTCCGTCGTACCGGCGCCAGTAGTCATCAGGGTCACGGCGAAGAAGATAGGGGAGATCAAACCGCTCCTTGACTCTTGGGTTCCTTGTAATGATGTTATTAGTTGAGTCAAGAATGGGCTTGAACGAACCTGCCATGCTAGCCGAGGTGAGGATGTTGCATCGATCAATGAGTTCCTCGACCACATCATCTTTCAGATCAGGGCAAGAATAACGGGGTTGTTTCCGGCCTGTTCCCTCCATGGAGAAGACGATCGAACAATGGCAGAAGAAAGGGTGAAGGGCTGAAGGAAAATGGAGGAGGGAGAGGAAGAGCGTGCGACAGCAGTTCCAAATCGAGAGGGAAAGGCGAAGAGTCGGTGGACGGTTGCCAGTTTGCCACGGTTCACGAAGAGGCGCCACGGCCTACACGTCCGTTCGGAAATACTCCTACTACTCACCGTCGTCTCACTGATATGTTGGAATGGGACCAGATGTCAACAAAACATGGTGTGTAATTTCTCGTGCAAAATGCAATCTAGCCATGTTGGCCCGAGGTGCCACATTAGTTTTTTTTGAAAGTTTGCCGCATTAGTTATCGACCTTTAGTTTTTTTAACATGCAATCTGAATGGATAGCTCCTGTGGTCATAACACGTGAGCGGATATAGTGATGGTTGATTCGCCCGAGCAACTTATTACTGTGGGAATATGGGAGTACCAGCGGATTCGAGGAATAGAGAAATGATGGTTGCTTCGTCCGAGAAACTTACTGTGGCGAAGGTGGGGCTCTGTGATTTGACTGCTCACTAGTCATAACTACTATGGCGCAACGACCTGGGTGAATCTTTCCCTGAAGTTGTGTTTTGCACTCAATATTGCTGCATGGCAGGTGGAGCCGGATGAAGGATGTCCAACATGTCGGCAAAACGAAGTTGAATTGTTTTTGGCATTGCTATCAATCCTTCAGGATTTGTTTATATGTATGCATAATTTTGATGAAGTTGTACTGTGATGCTATGAAGGTTTCAACTTTGGTTCCCGCAGGAAAAAAAGGTTTCAACTTAGGATTCATGTGTCTTGCCTCGAGATTATCTCGTTACAACATTCCATCAAATACAAATGAAACTACCATGGCTAATGCATCTCAATGGTTCACAGATCAGCGCCAATATTCATATCACAACTGAAGACAAAGTTGTGAGAAGGTGTACAAATAAAGAAAATAAATATAATTGATCGATGTTGTTCGTAGGCATGGCTCCATTTCCTTGGCACAGTGTTCATTGCTTGGCAGCTAGTTTCACCCAGCTCTGTAGCCAAAAAAGAGGTGTATGAAGGACACCACAATCCGATCATTTAGTGCAGCTCCACTAAAATCGAGCGGACCATACCTGTTAGCAAATATATCCAGTCAGTGTGATTAAAATAATAGTGGAACTAGATGATGAAACATAACACACATAAATAGAAGCCGATCACCTCTACGATCTCTCTTTAGGACTAACTTCTTGTTGGATAAGATTAGGCACAAAGTTGGATGAGGTGGATAGAGAAACCAATCACCCTTTCCGCACTCCCACAGAAATGTAAAAACGTTGCCCATGTGACATTTTGGCAGAACTGCACAAAACACTCTTTAGAGAAGTGATTTGTGCAATTCACCAAAAGGTCGCAATAGCAACGAGGTGAAAATGGATAGCCCTGTTTGCAAAAGGAGGTCGAAAGGAAACAATTACTGCCCAATAACATGAGTTGAAGACACATACACCGACAAAAAAGAAGCATGTTCCATGTAAAAAGGGAAAGATAGCACATGGTGGTTTATCAAAAATGGTTTGAGGATGAGATTGCAAGATGGAAAGTACGTCGGCCGAGATACGATTTAAGCAAACAACTAAAGAAGATCCACATGCAGCAACGTGGGAAGATGGGCAGTGGAGCAAGGTCGGAGGAAGCTATACCTGAGGGTCGTCGAGATGTTACTAGGAGGGTGCCGGCGGCCGAGATCTGCCCATACTACAGCAGCGAGCAAGTGGCAAAGGCCCTACCACGCCAGAGCTTGGTCAAAGAGAACGGCGGGTAACACAGATCGGGACGAGCTGCCTCAACACCGTCGAACGAAGAGACGATGCACATCCTCCCTTTCCGCCGGCGGACAGGATGCGGCCTGATCACTGACCAGCGCTGAGAGAGAGAGAGAGGCCACGACGGCCTTGTGTGAGATGGTGTGACGAGAGACAAACCCATTTTTCCATTTTCCCCGCGGCAATCGTTTTATATTCTAGGCGTGGTACCCGACCCTCCTTCGTGTAAACAACCGCTACATGCGCCAAATTATCACGTGGGCTGCCTTTTCGTACAGAAACGAACTCCACCATGTACCTACGCGGGTGTGGACGGGAACAAGACGTGAGTACGTGCGTCTTGCGTGCACTTCTTCTTTAGGTGTAGGTACGTACGTGGGTGGGTGTGAGAGAGATGGTTTGTGCGAAACAGAGGCAACGTGTTGATGATATCTCAATCAGGAAAATGTAACATATGCAATGTGTGTGAAACGGAGTCATGGACGTGAGATTTCGATAGAATTGAAAACAGGGATGAAGTGTGTGGCTGCGCGATCGATAAAGAGTGCCATCGAATTTGTGTTTTCCCACGTCAAAGATACAGGGCGGCTGGCCTACTAGAATTTGAGAGGGCAGAGGTGCAGTTCTTCTCCGTGGCATGGATACCTACCCCTAACGTTCGACTATCGGTGTGTGTGGGGGGGGTAGAGACCGGTCGACTAGTATATGTGTGCGGAAGGAGAGAGACCTAGCTATGTATTGAGGGAGATCGATTGACATCCATGGATATGTGTAGCAGAGGAATAAGGTTGGGAAAAAGACAAAGGTAGAGCATCGGAGGGTTGGTGGTGGAGTGGCGTCTCACAAATGGTGGGAGAGGCCTGCTAGACAAACGGAGGGTATGAGTGCAATATCAATACGAGAGGGCGGGGGATGTCTGTCTGTCTATGCACGTGCGTGTGAGAGACGGGTCGGGATATATTCAAGGATGATGAGGGGAGAAGATATGGTTGTGGTAAGCATACGTAACTACATAGGAAGATCAACTGTTGTGTGTCCGAGAAAAGGAGAGACATAACTAGCGAGGTAAGTGTATCGGTGCTTGGTGAAAACGAATTATAGTCGACCTGGCTATATGTAGGGAGATCAGTTCATATACACGTCTGCATGTGTTAGAAGCAAATAAGGTCCGGAGAGGCAGACAGGGGGAGAGGGTGTGGCTAGGAGGTGGTGCGAGAGGCCTACCATGTCGAGGGGGGAGGAGTGTGTGAGTATGTGATAAATGAAAAGCACCTGCGTGGAATCGTATTGGACATATGGGGGCATGGACAGTGAGAAGAGAAGAGGGGAAGTATATATGTGTTTGTTGTAGGCACACTTGGCTAGAGAGGTATATCGACCGGTGTGTGCCAGAAAGAAGGAGCCGGGGGCCTACACACACTGCTGGTGGACGACCTAAAGAGAAATAATGAATGTGCATGATGGAGGGGACGCTAAGGGTGTGTGAGAGGGGGGCGGGCATGTGCATGCACGATAGAAAGTTAGCGCTAGCTAGCTACAAATAGAATAGGATCGTGAAGGTGTAAAAGACGAACAAAGATCATAATTCATTATAAAAAGTGGATACGGATACTTGAAGAAGATATCATAATGTAGAACATTGATTATAATTTGGGCTAATGCGTGGCTTTTGCAACTCAGGTCTAAATACTTGTCATAATGTAGGGGGCGGGCACTATACTTTGTGTGATAAACACGGTGTACGTATGGAACATGGTTTAGATTATGAATATATAGTTAGTACATCAAATGTACTATTATTTGGAATCAACATCAAGTGTATTTAAAAAATAGAATTCAAGTTCATGTAGTACACATAGTTCATATCTATCTCTATAGTAATCATCTGGTGTGTTATTAAGGTAACACACAAATGATGGTTGAAGTTGGCAAAAATCATGATTGTAGATTCTTATTGAAATAGAGAAACAAATTCAAATTTAGTTCGAATTGCAGCGGTAGTATAGACATTTGGAATGCACTAAAATGTTGGTATGAGTAGGTTACATGCATTATACAGCAATCGAAAAAATTTAATCGGACATAACATGGATTCATACTCCCTCCTTCCATCTATATAGGGCGTAATGAGTTTTTTAAGACCGCCTTTGACTATTGACAAGATTAATAGTACATGACAAGCACAATGTGAAAATTATATAATTGAAAGAACCTTTCAAAGATGAATTTAACGATGTGCTTGGTGTAAGTTGCATGTCATATATCATTGCTCTAGTATTTTATCAAAGTTAGAATCGAAAAACGCATTAGGCCCTATATAGATGGAAGGAGGGAGTAGCTTTGAATAGCATTTGTATAGTAAAACGGGGCAAGACTCTCTCTTTGTGTGGTGTGAATAGTTTTATTTTTTTGTTTTCTTTTTGGGTGAGGGAAGTGCGAATTGATTTGGTACGTACAAGTACAATATTACTACATGTTAGGCTTATACCTAAAATTCAACCCGCGTCTTATTATATCCCGAAAATTCAGATATCGTGCTCCCAAAACTGGCGCCTTCACAAACCGTGCCTTGCTATCCCGAAATTACAACGCGCGCGAAAACTCCCTCCAGCTGCCAAATCCCGACACGTGAAATCCCCCTTCTAACCCTGAGCTGAAAGGGTCGCTAGTTCAAATCGGTGGGGGGTACTTTTGTAACACACCCTACATTTTGGACAAGCGCGTCCCCAAGTCATGCTTCACCCCCTCCCATCGCCCCCTTTTCGCCATTCGAAATCCTAGGCCGGCATAACCTCTCCGCTCCAGCCGCGAAACCCCACCCTTCTCTTTCCGCCACGTCACCGCTGCCCAGCCGGAGCCTCTTCCCCGACGACGTCGTCCACTGCAACAGCTCAACGTCCCTCGTCCACCTCCCTGGATGAGGATCTGTCGTGCATCTCGCCGTCCCGCCGGTTCAGCCGCCCCGTCCTCCACCTCCAATGAGCTGCTTCGACGATCGCCTCGTCTATCACGGCTGCTCCGTCCCCATAGCGTCGCCTTAACCTGCTCCACCGGAACCGCAACATCCTCACCGACTACTCGGACGAAGCCGAGGCCTACTCGGAGCCACCAAAGAGGTTGTACACTCATCGCATCGCACCTTCTCCTTACCTCGACCTCCCGGCGCCGACGGTGCTTCATCCCGAACGCGCATGGAGCGGCTACCTTGAAGCCGACGCCATGGGCGACATCTCCATGGCGGCTCTCCCCCAGTGCAAGGCCCCTTCGGCGCCGGCGTCCATACCAGCCAGATCTGCTGCTGCTGCTGCTCCGGCTCTCGCTCGCTCGCTCGCGCTGCTGCTACTGCTCTGGTTCTCGCTCGATCGCTCGCTCGCCCAGCTGCTGCCGCTTCTCTCCCCCTCACTTGTGCTGCTACTCTGCTCCGATTAAGCCACACTTCAGTCGACTGAATCGACTTTTGGGTTAGTTAATTTTCAGGGGTTGGGGGGGCTCGCCGGAGTTAAGAAAGAACCACCCGCAGTGGGGATGGGGGCTCGGTGGAGAGGTACCCCACTATCTATCTTAGGGTTCAGGGTGGGGCGGGGGGCCTAGAGGGCTGACCGGGGCGGCGGTGGCGAGTTGTTTCGGGGCGGCGAGGCGGTGTTGGGGCCGGCGGCGAGGCCGGTGGTGGCTGGCGGCTCAGGGGGGTGCAGGTTGAAGATGAACTGCAGGCCCTCCCTAAACTACATGTCAAGTGCCTCTCTACTACCATTGCGTTCAGTTTCGACAGTAGCATTCAGATTCCATAGTAAATTTCAGTTTCGACAGTTAAGTTGAGAGTCAACAGTTTTTACCTCATCTGTTGTAGTCAGGTGGTTTTTGGTGATGTTAATTTTACATCCATTTTACATCATCTATTGGAGATTCTATTAGAATCCCACTTGAGATTGATGATGTTTGTCTTGTGCTGCTTCAGCCTTGACGTCTTACGGCTCACCGGACCTGCTCCAACAACAGAACGATCCATCACAACAGAGCAGTGCCCTGGATGTCGTCTACAGATTCCTCAGATCTTCCTCCACACCTCCGACAGCCACCTCTGCCTCAACTGCTTCAGCGACCAACCCAATGATGCTGAGGTCGACATGGCTACGGCAAAGAGGTTGTACACTTGTTGCATCACTTATTACTATACATTCACGTCGATCCATTATGGCTATTTTCGTTCAATGGAAAAACATAGCAATAGGGAAGTTTCCAATGGCACTCTACTATTCAATTATTCATGCATTTTGTTGAAAGGAATGAAGCAAAACATCCACCTGGACCTACTTTTCAAAATCCTATGCATGAAAACAAGACCAAGTGCATTACTGCCAGAATAACATTCTAACTGTACAAGTTTTCATATGGTTTCACTTTATTTTGGCCATGTTTCTTTGCATTCCTCTGCTCTTCCAATTCCTATAAACCAAACACCCAAGTTGACAAAAATCATGTGTTTACAAATGCTCTGTTTACCATGTGCGTTTTAAGAATCATGCAAGCCAAATGAGCCCTTACAGAATTACTTCAGTTACAGGTACGTGTCGAAGGGAACTTTGTGTGGTTTGTCCTGCTCCTGCCGTGACGTCGTCCACCTCACCTGAGCTGCTCCATCGACAGAAGAATCCACCAAACCAGACACCACGACTCCTGACCGTCTTTTGCCGCCTCAGATCTCCTTCCCTGCCACCGGCACCCGCCGCAATGGCAGATGAACCTAAGGAGTACACGGGTCCACAAGAGAGGTCACACTCTTTTGTTTTTTGCTTATGTTATGCATTGCTTAAACTTACCTGCTACTTTATCGTCCTCTTCAGCTCTTGGACTCCCAAGTCAGGTCCAAATTAATGTTCAAACTTGAGTTCTAAATTAGTTGTGGGGCACATATCGAGGCATCAATGAATAGTCTGTCTATCAAATATCTGGTTCAACTAGGGTATGCCTATGTTGTTCATCTTGGGTGGGAAACAAATAGTAAAGCAATCATCATCTACCTTTTTATTAATTTAAAGCAATCATCAGCCTGCTATCATTATTTTTGGATCCATCCACTAGTTGTTACCATCACTCTATATTTCTGCATGCTCTCCTTACATAATCTCACCATATTTTTCGTATGCATGTCAGATATTGTACACAGTCATGCTGAACATGTAGAGAAAAAGAGAAGAGTTTTGCATGGCAATACAATGTCATGCAGACATCACTCCATGGTGGGTTCAATGGCAAACCCTCCCCACCCCTCTCCAGATTGTAATCCAGAGGAAGATATCTGTTCTGAGGCAGACTCAGATGCCGCTGACCACTCCTATTTACCCCCAAGGTGTTTGCTCTACCTTGGCATGATGATGTTAGTCATATCATGCATATGTTGCCTTGCAGTGCCTACTTTTGACATCATATGTGTCATCTGCTTAGTTTAGACATGTTCTGTAATGCCATCTGTTTAGTTTCTATATCATATATGGGAATTATGCAGTCTCATGTCTTTTAGCCAGCCATAATATATGTGAAATGTGCAATGCCATCCTGTTTAACCAGGCATCATATATTTGAATAATATCTTGCCCATCCTTTTCTTCATTACATTTCCATTTGTCGACAATGTTTGTACATTAAACAACTCTTCCTGTGAATCGGCCATTTGGGTGGGAGATGGAAAAATCTGGAGTGAAAACAAGGCCTTCAGAGCAGACAGTGCTACCTGTCGAAGCAGATCTCTTGTTGGGTCCCGATAGCTCCTCAGAGATGGATTCAAAGATAGATGACCAGTCCTATTCTCCCACTGAGGTGTATGCTCTAACTTGGCACGGTTATACTGCTCATATCATGCATAAGGTGTCTTGCATTGCATAGTTTAGACATCATATACACAATATTCAACACCATGTTCTTAGTTCAGACATCATATCGAATGCCCTCTATTTAGCATATAAATCACATATGTGAATTAAATGATGCGATCCTGATTACTTAGATAGCATGTAGGTGAATTATTTCATGTGATCATGTTTAGTTATTCATCATATCTTTGAATTATGTTATGCTATGCTATCTAGTTTAGATAGACATCATATATGTGAAATTATATCATGCTATCCGTTTTAGTTAAACAATATACATGTCAACTATTTCATGCCCTCTTTTTTCCACACTATATATTGCATCTGTCTCTCATACAATGTTTGTACATTCAACTATGTTTCCTGTTTATCAGCCATTTGAATTGGAGCGGGTGATGCCAGTATCTAGCGGACTAAAAACACGGTCTTCAAATAAAACAGTGCTACCTCTTGGTGGAGATAGCACCCCGGTTGTACATGCACAAGAACCAGCCCTACCACACATAACCCAAACTCTCGCAGATTGTACCCCTACTGCGATGTACAGAGAACCAGCTTCACCCAATCTAACCCCAACCCCAGCCGATAGTAACCCAGTTCCTGTTGACACAACACCATCTCCACCACAGAGCTCCCAAACAAGAGCAATTAGTAAGGCAGCTCCAGTGCCCAAAGGGCCAGTACTATCACGGCAAACCCCAACTCCACCAGTTAGTACACATATTCCTGTGGAGGAAGCACAACCAGCTAGTCGTAGTTTAGCATCTATTGCATTTGATGTTGTTAAATCGTATGTGTGTATCTCCCCATCTTGGAAATACTATACTGAAGATGAAGGAAAATGCCAGTTGCAGGTGTTTGTCTAGGAGTTATGTGTAAGTAATGTTATTCATGGCAATTACTTTGCTTCGTCCCATACATCCTACCTCCATGATGGTTATAATACAACAAATTTTCCCATTTTTCTCTACAGAGAAGGACCGCTCTAGAAACTCAGGATGAGGTAACCTGTGCTAATACCTCTGCTATCTTCAAGAATGCTTGGTGGCAGTATTGGAATTACCTGAAGAAAACGTACTTCACCGGCAAAGAAACTCATCAAATTCCCTTACGTTCTCCTAAGACATGTTTACTTGACGATGACTGGGAACGCCTTGTTCTGTACTGGTCCCGAACCAAGAATATGGTAAGGTCTATGAGCTCATTTTCTATTTTTGAAGTATTATATTCTTGCGTCT
Organism: Triticum dicoccoides; assembly: GCF_002162155.2. Classification (NCBI taxonomy): domain Eukaryota; kingdom Viridiplantae; phylum Streptophyta; class Magnoliopsida; order Poales; family Poaceae; genus Triticum; species Triticum dicoccoides. The sequence goes on along the minus strand of NC_041383.1, from coordinate 497,328,762 downwards.
TATTGTACTCTGTTCATGTAGAACAAGTGCCTAAACCTGAAGAGCAATTGTTCTAATTTAAGATTCCATTGCTATCATAGTTCAAAAAAGCACTAGGCGTTAATTGTGTGTTTTGCCACCGCCTTGTGCTTTACTGACCAAACCGCATGCTTATGCGCAGTTATGCACAGATTAAGCGTAGTTATGCGCAATGCGTTCTGCCAATGCCTAGAGCCTAGGAGCGCTTAAGCGCTCTCTTAGGCGCGCCTTTTTTAACTATGATTGCTTTGCTCTTGTATCATTGTATTTACTCATACAAACTTATTTTTAAATTGAAGGATCCAATCGAAACTCCAATGGTACAGTAGGTATGTTCACGCATGTTTCTTTAACAGGTTTGCTCTTATCAATAGCTCTTTTGATTTCAATTTCAATTGTATATACAGTTGACTTTCATATCACGCACATTACTTGCATCACAATAGAGCCAATAGTGTTGTTGTACATGTAGACCCGTGGTACCCATCTGAAATCTTGTTGTGTCGTGTAGTTTCCCACGCTATGTATTCTTTCACTGCTGCTTTGTCTTGAACTGATATGATTTGAACCGTGTCTCTATTTTTATTTGGCAAGACAATGCAATGACCATAGGACATAGATATATGTTTGTTTGATGCTTTTATTATGTACTAGTACTTGGCAATAGAAGACTTGGTCGTTTAATCCTGTCCACCTTACTAATGAACTGGTTCACCGAAATGAGTTTCATATACTAGTACATGCTAAACTTGTTATGTGTCTGCTTGTTTCTTCTTTTAGAATGCTGAAAGAATATTGGGGAAGAGTGCCTTATTAAGCAATGGTAAAGGAAGTAATGCAGATAAGGTTCAGGATAGTGACACATCCTTGTTGGTCTCCAACAAAGATGATAAAACAGCTAAGGAAGACTATCTTGAAGACAGCAAGACAACCCCAAAGTCCTGTCTTGGTTTAGTGTTCGAGTTACTGGCCAATACCGCTTGCACAAGCTATTCAAACTCACTGTCTGAATCAGTTCAGTTTCTTGAGTCTCAACTACAAGCTGAAAGACATCGATTAGCTGTGCTGCGACAAGAAGCGGAAGGACTGTGGAAGTCCCTGGAGCATTTAGATGCATACTTTCTAGTGCAACAGCAAGCGTTGGAGGATTTTAGCGCCAAACAGGACAAAGCTAATAAGCTTGCTAAGCTTATTGCCAGCATGGTGGATACCCAAGATAACGTTTCTTGAACTCTTGTGAAGTTGTTTCAGTTATGCTCTTGTTTTGCTGCCATGTTTATTTGCACTGGTGGCCAATTTTGACGGCCAGTGTATGTAATATGCTGCTTTGTTCCCTATATTTGCACCGGTGGCGAACTTTGATGCCCAGTGGATGTAATATGTGTAATAGCGGTAATAGGCTAGCGTTAATTGCTTGCTTATTTATTTCCCTATTGTCTTGTTTAGTTGTTAGCTTGTAGTCACTGCAGTTCTTTTTCTGTGTTTTTCTAGTGGCCACAATAGGCTATTTTTGGTAACTAGGCCAAAATAATCATGGCAACACACGGACTGTTGTAACCATGGGCCTCCTGCAGACCGTATGATCCATGGGCCTTCTTCCGGTCGTAGGATCCATTGGCCTTCTATGCAGGCCTAGGATCCGTCGGCCTTCTATACGGGCCTTAGGGTCCATGGGCCTTCTACGGGCCGTAGGGTCCATGGGCCTTCTACGGGTTGTATGATCCATGGGCCTTCTACGGGTCGTACTATCCATGGGCCTCATATGGGCCGTAGGATCCATGGGCCTTCTACGGGGCGTATCATTATTTCGGCAATCATGGGCCGTACTATTCGGGGACCATAATGGGCCGTTAATAGGCCGTATTTGATAACTCTATGGAAACAGCCCAACGGGTTTTTTTGACATGAAAACGGCCCAACATATTAAGGGTCCACAAACGGGCCGACTGTAACGACGGGCTGAATTTGGCCCACAAGCAGAAAATGACAGTAACGGGCCGTATGTAACCGAATGCTGCAAATGAGCCCAAGAATCAATGGGCCCTAAGAAGGCCGAAAGATAACTTGGGCTGGAAACGGTCCAATGGAATAACGGGCCGTTAATGGGTATAAAGTGATACACTGTTCATTACGGGCCAGTTTCACCACGGGCCGTTAATGGGCCAAGAGTTGCAAAGGGCCTCATATGGGCCGAAAGAAGTCATGGGCCACACATGGGCCGGAAGTTAAAACGGGCTGTAATCATATTGGACGGACCAGATGACGCTACTAGACCTAATTCGGATAGGGCGTAATGGGCCCTGGGTTAGCGGGCTGTAAATGGGCTATATGCGAATAGGCCGTTAACAGGCTTTCCGTGGGCCGGCCCGCCACCTTTTGACAAGTCAAACGGGCCGGCCTTTTCACGGGATTGGGCCTCTGTTGGGCCGTGCCACATGTCGTCGTATCATAGGCGCCTTCGGTCCAATGAGTGGTTGACATCTGTCCCAACGGTGAGCCTACACGTGTTTCCTCCAGCCAATGATGATTTTACACATGGAAAATCCCCATTGGTCGGGGCTGTTAATGGGTTATCGCATCCAAACGCCGACCCGATAGCTTAACGGCGTTCCGTTATGGTGGATGCCACGTGTCGGTCACCCTTGACGAAAGCACTTCTGTGACGCGCGATTTATCATCATGGAAGTGGACACTTCCGTGATGATAATTTTGGTAATGTCATGGAACACTTCTACGACAGCATAGGTATGACTATCTTGATTCTGTCATAAAATCGTCATGGATGTACATGCATGACGAAAAACGCGACCTACTATGACAAACACGTATCATCACGTAAGTGTATTTTTTTTGTAGTGAAGGTTGCGGCAGTGGAAATAGTTTTTCATGGTGCTCCTGGATGTTTTCAGGGTACATGGATATATATAGGCGAAGGTGGTAGGTCAGGGGAGCCACGAGGGTGGGGGGCGCGTAGGGATGGCAATTTTATCCATGGATCTGGATACCCATGGATACCCGACCCGGTTGGGCAAGGGTATGGAGCGCATTTCTGCCCATGGGTCCATGGATATGGATACCCACGAACAGCCGGGTTGGGCATGGTTGTAGTTTGTGCTCCATGGATATCCAATGGATACCCGTATGACATGTGGGGCCATATGCCAGTGACAATAGAAAGAACGGATCAATGGGAAATGGCATGCAATATGCAACTGGTGCCATAATCTATATGCTGCAGAATCAACCTCTCGTATGTCACACTTAAGGACTCATCGTATTACTTGTTGCCTACTTATGCATGTACCTTATGTTGACATTCTTGAGTGAATGCTGATGAGTTAATTTGATCTTTGGGAAGGCTTCATGATGACTTTTGTATGCCCATGGAGATCCATGGGTATGTGGCTATCCAGCGGGTTTGGGCATGGGCACAAGTTGTGGCCATGGATAATTAGGTGGATGGGCAGAGGGTAGGAAGATGGGTCATGGGTTGGATTTGGACCAGCTCCACCCGCCCCAAACCCGACCCATTTCCATCCCTAGGGGCGCGCCCACCCCCCTAGGGCGCGCCCTCCTGCCTCGTAGCCGCCTCGGCTGCTTCTTGACGTCCACTCCAAGTCTCCTGGATTGCGTTTGTTCCAAAAAGATCGCTCCCGAAGGCTTCATTCCATTTGGACTCCATTTGATATTCCTTTCCTTCGAAACACTGAAATAGGCAAAAAAAATAGCAATTCGGGATGGGCCTCCGGTTAGTAGGTTAGTCCCAAAAATGATATAAAAGTGTAGAGTAAAGCCCATAAACATCCAAAACGGGTAATATAATATCATGGAACAATCAAAAATTATAGATACGTTGGAGACGTATCAAGCATCCCCAAGCTTAATTCCTACTCGTCCTCGAGTAGGTAACTGATAAAAACAGAATTTTTGATGTGGAATGCTACCTAGCATAATTCTCAATGTAATTTTCTTTATTGTGGCATGAATGTCCAGATCCAAATGATTCAAGATAAAAGCTCATAAAACATAAAAAGTAATATTTCAAGCATACTAACAAGTAATCATGTCTTATCAAAATAGCATAGCCAAAGAAAGCTCATCCCTACAAAATCATATAGTTAGGCCATGCTTTATTTTCATCACACAAAATACTCCCATCATGCACAACCCCGGTTTCAGCCAAGCAATTGGTTCATACTTTTTAACGCGCTTCAGCTTTTTCAACTCTTATTCAATACATGAGCGCAAGCCATGGACATAGCACTATATGTGGAATAGGGTGGTGGTTGTGAAGACAAAAAGGGAGAAGATAGTCTCCCATCAACTAGGCATATCAACGGGCTATGGAGATGCCCATTAATAGATATCAATGTGAGTGAGTAGGGATTGCCATGCAACAGATGCACTAGAGCTATAAATATCTGAAAGCTCAACAAAAGAAACTAAGTGGGTGTGCATCCAACTTGCTTGCTCACGAAGACCTAGGGCATTTTGAGGAAGCCCATCATTGGAATATACAAGCCAAGTTCTATAATGAAAAATTCCCACTAGTATATGAAATTCACAACATAGGAGACTCTCTATCATGAAGATCATGGTCCTACTTTGAAGCACAAGTGTGGAAAAAATAGTAACATTGTCCCTTTTCTCTTTTCTCTTTTTTTTTCTTTTTTTCTTTTTTTCTTTTTTTTATTTGGTGGGCTTCTTTGGCCTCTTTTTTTTGTATGGGCTTCTTTGGCCTCTTTTATTTTTATAAAGTCCGAAGTCTCATCCCGACTTGTGGGGAAATCATAGTCTTCATCATCCTTTCCTCACTTGGGACAATGCTCTAATAATGAAGATCATCACACTTTTATTGATTTACAACTCAAGAATTAGAACAAAATATGACTCTACGTGAATGCCTCCGGCGGTGTACCAAGATATGCAATGAACCAAGAGTGACATGTATGAAAAATTATGGAGGTGGCCTTGCCACACATACGATGTCAACTACATGATCATGAAAAGAGCAATATGACAATGATGGGGCGTGTCATAATAAACGGAACGGTGGAAAGTTGCGTGGCAATATATATCGGAATGGCTATGGAAATGCCATAATAGGTAGGTATGGTGGCTGTTTTGAGGAAGGTAAACAATGGGTGTATGATACCGGCAAAAGTTGCGCGGCATAATAGAGGCTAGCAATGGTGGAAGGGTGAGAGTGCGTATAATCCATGGACTCACATTAGTCAAAAAGAACTCATATACTTATTGCAAAAGTCTACTTGCCCTCGAAGCAAAGTACTACTACGCATGCTCCTAGGGGAACGGTTGTTAGGAGTTAACCATCGCGTGATCCGACCTCCACACATAAGGAAGACAATTAAAAGAGCACCCCATGCAACAAAATTGTCACACAACTTTTACCATACGTGCATGCTACGGGACTTGCCAACTGCAACACAAGTATTTCTCAATTTCATAATTAGCAAACTAGCGTGACTCTAACATTACCACATTTATATCTCAAAACAATTATCAAGCATCAAATTGATCATAGTGTTCAATGCACTTTCTATGATAGTTTTTATTATACCCAACTTGGATGCCCATCATTCTACGACCAATTTTATAACCATAGCAAATACCATGCTGTTCTAAAAGACTCTCAAAATAATATAAGTGAAGCATGAGAGATCAATAATTTCTACAAAATTAATCCACCATCGTGCTCTAAAAAGATATAAGTGAAGCACTAGAGCAAAATTATCTAGCTCAAAAGATATAAGTGAACCACTAATAACCCACAAGTGTAGGGGGTCGCAACAACTTTCGAGGGTAAAGTATTCAACCCAAATTTATTGATTCGACACAAGGGGAGCCAAAGAATGTTATTGAGTATTAGCAATTGAGTTGTCAATTCAACCACACCTGGATAACTTAGTATCTGCAGCAAAGTATTTAGTAGCAAAGTAGTATGATAGTAATGGTAACAGTGGCAAAATTAAAGATAATAGTTTTGTAGAAATTGTAACAGTAGCAACGGAAAAGTAAATAATCGAAGCACAAAATGTGAAAAGCTCATAGGCATTGGATCAGTGATGGATAATTATGTCAGATGCGATTCCTCATGTTATAGCTATAACATAGGGTGACACAAAACTAGCTCCAGTTCATCAATGTAATGTAGGCATGTATTCCGAATATAGTCATACATGCTTATGGAAAAGAACCTGCATGACATCTTTTGTCCTACCCTCCCGTGGCAGCGGGATCCTAGTGGAAACTAAGGGATATTAAGGCCTCCTTTTAATAGAGAACCGGAACAAAGCATTAGCACTTAGTGAATACATGAAATCCTCCAACTATGGTCATCACCAAGAAGTATCCCGATTATTGTCACTTCAGGGTTGTCGGATCATAACACATAATAGGTGACTATAGACTTGCAAGATAGGATCAAGAACACACATATATTCATGAAAATGTAATAGGTTCAGATCTGAAATCATGGCACTCGAGCCCTAGTGACAAGCATTAAGCATAGCAAAGTCATAGCAACATCAATCTCGGAACATAGTGGATACTAGGGATCAAACCCTAACAAAACTAACTTGATTACATGGTAAATCTCATCGAACCCATCACCGTCCAGCAAACCTACGATGGAATTACTCATGCACGGCGGTGAGCATCATGAAATTGGTGATGGAGGATGGTTGATCATGACGACGGCGATGAATCCCCCTCTCCGGAGCCCCGAACGGACTCCAGATCAGCCCTCCTGAGAGAGTTTAGGGCTTGGCAGCGGCTCCGTATCGTAAAACGCGATGAAACTTTCTCTCTGATTTTTTTCTCTGCGAAACGGAATATATGGAGTTGGAGTTGAGGTCGGTGGAGCCTCAGGGGGCCCACGAGACAGGGGGTGCACCCACGGGGAGGGCGCGCCCCCACCTTCGTGGACAGGGTGTGGGCCCCCTGGTCTTGATTCTTTTGCCAGTATTTTTTATATTTTCCAAAACTTGTCTCCGTGGATTTTCAGGTCATTCTGAGAACTTTTGTTTTCTCTACATAAAACAACATCATGGTAGTTCTGCTGAAAACAACGTCAGTCCGGGTTAGTTTCATTCAAATCATGCAAGTTAGAGTCCAAAACAAGGGCAAAAGTGTTTGGAAAAGTAGATACGTTGGAGACGTATCAACTCCCCAAGCTTAAACCTTTGCTTGTCCTCAAGCAATTCAGTTGATAAACTGAAAGTGATAAAGAAAACTTTTACAAACTCTATTTGCTCTTGTTGTTGTAAACATGTAAAGCCAGCATTCAAGTTTCAGCAAGTATTATGAACTAACCATACTCACAATAACACCTCGGTCTCACAATTACTCATATCAATGGCATAATCAGCTAGCGAGCCATAATAATAAAACTCGGATGACAACACTTTCTGAAAACAATCATAAAATGATATAACAAAATGGTATCTCCCTAGCCCTTTCTGAGACCGCAAAACATAAATGCAAAGAACCTTTAAAGATCAAGGACTGACTAAACATTGTAAGTCATGGTAAAAGAGATCCAGTCAAGTCATACCCAATATAAACCAATAGAAATGAATGCAAATGACAGTGTGCTCTCCAGCGGGTGCTTTTTAATAAGAGGATGATGACTCAACATAAAAGTAAATAGATAGGCCCTTCGCAGTGGGAAGCAGGGATTTGTAGAGGTGCTAGAGCTCGATTTTAAAATAGAGATTGAATAACATTTTGAGCGGCATACTTTCACTGTCAACGCAACAACTATGAGATGGCTATATCTTCCATACCACATGCACTATAGGCAGTTCCCAAACAGAATGGTAAAAGTTTATACTCCCCCACCACCAACAAGCATAAATCCATGGCTTGCTCGAAACAACGAGTGCCTCCAACTAACAACAGCCCTGGGGGAGTTTTGTTTAATTATATTGGTTTGCTTTGATCTTTTTTTGGATCATGGGACTGGGCATCCCGGTTACCGGCCCTTTCTCGTGAATGAGGAGCAGAGTCCACTCCTCTTGAGAATAACCCACCTAGCATGGAAGATACAGGCAGCCCTAGTTGAAACATGAGCTGCTCGAGCATACAAAACAGAATTTCATTTGAAGGTTTGGAGTTTGGCACATACAAATTTACTTGGAACGGTAGGTAAATACCGCATATAGGAAGGTATGGTGGACTCATATGGAGCAACTTTGGGGTTTAAGGAGTTTGGATGCACAAGTAGTATTCCTGCTTAGTACAGGTGAAGGCTAGCAAAAGACTGGGAAGCGACCAACTGAGAGAGAGACAACAGTCATGAACATGCACTAAAATTAATTCACACCAAGTACACGCATGAGTAGGATATAATCCACCATGAACATAAATATCGTGAAGGCTATGTTGATTTGTTTCAACTACATGCGTGAACATGTGCCAAGTCGAGTCACTCAATTCATTCAAATGAGGATACCATTCCATCATACCACATCATAATCATTTTAATAGCATGTTAGCACGCAAGGTAAACCATTATAACTCATAGCTAATCAAGCATGGCACAAGCAATTATAATCTCTAAATGTCATTACAAATATGTTTACTTCATAATAAGCTGAATCAGGAACGATGAACTCATCATATTTACAAAAACAAGAGAGATCGAGTTCATACCAGCTTCTCTCATCTCAATCAGTCCATCATATATCGTCATTATTGCCTTTCACTTGCACGACCGAACGATGTGTATAATAATAATAGTGCATGTGCATTGGACTAAGCTAGAATCTGCAAGCATTCAACTCAAGAGATAAGACAAAGTAATATGGGCTCTAGGTTAAATAAACAATCATGCATGTAAGAGCCACTAAACATTTTCAATATGGTCTTCTACTCTTGACCCCCAAAGGAAAGAAAAGAAATAAAACTATTTACACGGGAAAGCTCCGAACAAGTAAGAAGAAGAATGAGAAATCTTTTTGGATTTTCATTTTAATTCAACTACAAGCATGGAAATTAAACTAACTAAATTTTTTGGTTTTTTTCTTAAGGTTTATCAAACACATAAGAAGAAAGCGAGAAAAAAAATTAAACTAGCATGGATAATACCATGAAAGAGTATGAGCACCGACAACTAGAATAGTGTGTGAACATGAATGTAAAGTCGGTGAGAAATACGTACTCCCCCAAGCTTAGGCTTTTGGCCTAAGTTGGTCTAATGCCAAGGACTGCGGCTACTCTCCCCGGTGTACTGAGAGGTGTAATCAGGATACCACTGGATGGCCATCTCCGGGTCCCACTGGTAGGATGATGCATGATAAGGATCCAGTTAAGGCTCCGACTCACGCTCAGGCTCTGAAGTGGATGCTTGGCCTCGATGAGCGTACACCGCTCCCGGCGTGACAAGAAAATTATCTGCAGTCAAATCAAACAACAGAGGCACAGGCAGAATAATAGTCTCATTGTGTTTCTTATTAAATCTCAGGTTATACAGAAGCATCTTATCTTCGTTGTCAACAATAAACTCATGCACTACCATGCTCCTGTAATCTAAAATGTAAGGAGGCAATATTGTCTCCTCTTTCTCATGGTGCCTAATAGGTATTTTAAAATATCTAGCAAGACGTGCAGCATAGATACCTCCAAAGATGGGGCCTTTTGTACGATTCAGGCTTAGCCGTTTAGCAATGACGACACCCATACTAAAACTATTATCTCCAAACAAGGCATGGTGAAGAATAATAATATCAGGAACATTGAAGTTTCCACTATTTCCATGACCAATCAAGCATCTACTAGCAAATATGGCAAAGTAGCGTAAAACGGGAAAATGTATGCTAGAGATTCTCGCATCGGAACCCTTCTTTGGATCCCCTACAGTGATTGTGTTAACAAAGCCATCCACATCTCTACGATGTGGTTCCACTAATTTTCCCTCAAAGGGTATCCTACATACCGCGCAAAAATTACGTAAAGACATTTCCCTGAATTCATCATATAAATGAAATGATACTGAAGGCGGTGACTTCGTAGGATAATAATAAAAGTTTTGCACGGAAGTATTAGTGAGTAAGAGATACTATCGATTCGGTCGTGGAGGAAATTGGTGAGGCCTGCATTCTTGATCAAAGAATAAAAATCTTCATAAATTCCAGCTTCTCTCAAGAAATTATCGCATGACCATTCACACGGCCGTACTTCCGCTATGCGAGGAAGATTATACTTGGCCTTTTCCTTCTCTTTAGCTTGTTTTTCCTGGGAGCCTTGGCTAGAAGAGCCCCTCAAAAATCTCCTTAACATTTTCTGAAAATTTCTGAAATTTTAGTAACTTCAAAATAAAAGTGAATAAAATTAAACAAGATTGGTAGAAACTACTCCTACAAGTGCCTAGAGCCTATATCATGCATTAGAATTACTTGGGACCTCATAAATTTGACATGCAAGCTCAAGAACATGTCACCTATGCAGCAAAAATTTGCAATGAATAAAGCACTAGAACAAAAACTAATTGGACCAATGGAGGAGTCACATACCAAACAACAATCTCCCAAAGCAGTTTTGTGAATGGAGCTTTGAGCAAGGAGATCGAAAATCGCAGCAAAATGAGCTAGAACTCGTGCTTGAGCTGGATGGGGATTTTTTTTTGCAAGAAGATGGAGTGTGTGGGTGCTAGCATAAGTGGAGGGGGCCACCGTGGGCCCACGAGACAGGGGGCGTGCCCAAGGGGTGTGGGCGCGCCCTCCACCCTCGTGGCCAGGTGCTTGCCCCTCCTGCAGTGTTTTCAGTGCCTAAAATCCTCAAATATTCCATAAAAATCATACTGAATTTGCAGGGCATTTGGAGCACTTTTATTTTCGAGATATTTTTTATTGCACGGATAATTCAGAAAACAGACAGATAATTACTATTTTTTCTTTATTTAATTTAAATAACAAAAAGTAAAAAGAGGGTACAGAAGGTTGTGCCTTCTAGTTTCATCCATCTCATGATCATCAAAATGAATCCACTAACAAGGTTGATCAAGTCTTGTTAACAAACTCATTCCGAATAACACGGAACCGGAGAAATTTTGAATAACACTAGGTTACCTCAGTGGGAATATGAACATCCCCAATAATAAGAATATCATACTTTTTCTTGACAGTAGGAAGAGGAAATTCAAAACCTCCAATAATGATAGTTGGAACTTTTCCAATAGAATTGATGCTATGAACTTGAGATTGTTTCCTCGGAAAGTGTATTGTATGCTCATTCCCATTAACATGAAAAGTGACATTGCCTTTGTTGCAATCAATAACAGCCCCTGCAGTATTCAAAAAGGGTCTACCAAGGATAATCGACATACTATCGTCCTCGGGAATATCAAGAATAACAAAGTTTGTTAAGATAGTGACATTTGCAACCACAATAGGCACATCCTCACAAATACCGACAAGTGTAGCAGTTGATTTATCAGCCATTTGCAAAGACATTTCAGTAGGTGTCAACTTACTCAATTCAAGTCTACGATGTAAATAGAGAGGCATAACACTAACACCGGCTCCAAGATCACATAAAGAAGTTCTAACATAATTTCTTTTAATGGAGCATGGTATAGTTGGTACCCCTGGGTCTCCAAGTTTCTTTGGTATTCCACCCTTAAAAGTATAATTAGCAAGCATGGTGGAAATTTCAGCTTCCGGTATCTTTCTTTTATTTGTGATGATATCCTTCATATACTTAGCATAAGGATTTACCTTGAGCATATCAGTTAAGCGCACACGTAAGAAAATAGGTCTAATCATTTCAACAAAGCGCTCAAAATCCTCATCATCCTTTGTCTTGGATGGTTTAGGAGGAAAGGGCATGGGTTTCTGAACCCATGGTTCTCTTTCTCTACTGTGCTTTCTAGCAACAAAATCTCTCTTATCATAACGTTGATTCTTTGATTGTGGGTTATCAAGATCAACAGTAGGTTCAATCTCTACATCATTATTTTTGCTAGGTTGAACATCAACATGAACATTATCATTAACATTATCACCAGGTTCATGTTCATCAGCTGATTGTGTTTCAGCATCAGAAATAGAAATATCATTGGGATTCTCAGGTGTCTCTGCAACAGGTTCACTAGAAGCATGCAAAGTCCTATCGTTTTTATTTTTCTTTTTTTTGGAAGAACTAGGTGCCTCTAAATTATTTCTCTGAGAATCTTGCTCGATCCTCTTAGGGTGGCCTTCAGGATAGAAAGGTTCCTGAGTCATTCTACCAGTTCTAGTAGCCACTCTAACAGCAAAGTCAGGTTTATTATTTAATTCATCGAGAAAATCATTTTGAGCTTTAAGTACTTGCTCAGCTTGAGTAGCAACCATAGAAGCATATTTGCTAATGAGTTTATGTTCACCTTTAACTCTAGCCATATAATCACTCAAGCGTCCTATCTCGAAAGCATTATTCTTTAATTCTCTACCAACATAAGCATTAAAACTTTCTTGTCTAGCCATAAAGTCATCAAACTCATCTAAGCATGGGCTATGAAATTTAGTAGAGGGAAGCTACTCTTTATCATATCTATAGAGAGAATTTACCTTTACTACCTGTGTCGGGTTATCAAGACAATGTGGTTCTTTAACAGGAGGTATATTAAGACCATGTATTTCTTCAATATGAGATAAATTCTTAACATCTTCAGCTTTAATACCTTTTTCTTTCATTGATTTCTTTGCTCTTGCATATCTTCAGGACTGAGAAATAGAACACCTCTCTTCTTAGGAGTGGGTTTAGGAATAGGCTCAGGAGTTGGCTCAATTGGTTCAGGAATTGCCTCAGGAATTGGCTTAGGAAGAGTCCAATTATTTTCATTAGTTAACATATTATTCAATAGTAATTCAGCTTCGTCGACTGTTCTTTCCCTGAAAACACAACCAGCACAACTATCCAAGTAGTCCTTGGAAGCATCGGTTAGTCCATTATAAAAGATATCAAGTATTTCATTTTTCTTAAGAGGATGATCAGGCAATGCATTAAGTAATCGGAGAAGCCTCCCCCAAGCTTGTGGGAGACTCTCTTCTTCGATTTGCACAAAATTATATATTTCCCACAAGGCAGCTTGTTTCTTATGAGCAAGGAAATATTTAGCAGAGAAGTAATAAATCATATCCTGGGGACTACGCACACAACCAGGATCAAGAGAATTAAACCAATTCTTAGCATCACCCTTTAATGAGAATGGAAATATCTTAAGGATATAATAATAGCGAGACTTCTCATCATTAGTAAATAGGGTGGCTATATCATTTAACTTGGTAACATGTGCCACAATAGTTTCAGATTCAAGGCCATAAAAAGCATCAGATTCAACTAAAGTAATTATTTCAGGATCAACAGAGAATTCATAATCCTTATCAGTAACACAGATAGGTGAAGTAACAAAAGCAGGGTCAGGTTTCATTCTAGCATTAAGAGATTGATGCTTCCATTTAGCTAATAACTTCTTAAGACCATATCTATCTTTGCAAGCAAAGATAGCTCTAGCAGCTTCCTCATCCATAACATAACCCTCAGGAACAACAGGTAATTCATAATCAGGGGGAGAACTTTCATCATCACTATCATCAATAATAGCATCTTCAATAATTTCATTCTCTCTAATGGCAAAGTTGTTCATCAAGAAATTCACCTAATGGCAAAGTAGTATCATGCACAGAAGTAGTTTCTTCATAAGTATCATGCATAGCAGAAGTGGCATCATCAATAACATGCGACACATCAGAATTCATAGCAGTAGCGGGTTTAGGTGTCGCAAGCTTACTCAAAACAGAAGGAGAATCTAGTGCAGAGCTAGATGGCAGTTCCTTACATCCCCTCATAGTTGAGGGAAAAATCTTGGTTCTTTCTGATACGTCTACAACGTATCTATAATTTATGAAGCATTCATGCTATATTACTATGTGTTTTGAATGACTATGGGCTTTATTATACACTTTTATATTACTTTTGGGACTACCCTATTAACCGGAGGCCCAGCCCATATTGTTGTTTTATTGCCTGTTTCAGTATTTTGAAGAAAAGGAATATCAAACGGAGTCCAAACAGAATGAAACCTTCGGCAACGTATTTTTTTGGAAGATTATCATCCTGGAGGCTTGGAGATCAAGTTAGAAGATCCTCGAGGAGCCCAGGAGATAGGGGGGCGCCCCCCCTACAGGGTGCGGCCCCTGTCTTGTGGGCCCCTTGAGCACCTCCCGACCGACTACTTTCGCCTATATATGCCTACGTACCCTAAAACCATCAGAAATCAAGATAGTTCGGGAGTTCCGCCGCCGCAAGCCTCTGTAGCCACCAAAAACCTCTCGGGAGCTCGTTCCGACACCCTGCCGGAGGGGGATCCATCGCCGGTGGCCATCTTCATCATCCCGGTGCTCTCCATGACGAGGAGGGAGTAGTTTACCCTCGGGGCTGAGGGTATGTACCAGTAGCTATGTGTTTGATCTCTCTCTCTCGTGTTTTCTCTATGGTACGATCTTATTGTGTCGCGAGCTTTGCTATTATAGTTGGATCTTATGATGTTTCTCCCCCTCTACTCTCTTGTGATGAATTGAGTTTCCCCTTTGAAGTTATCTTATCGGATTGAGTCTTTTATGAGAACACTTGATGTATGTCTTGCCATGTTTATCTGTGGCGACAATGGGATATCATGTGCCACTTGATGTATGTTTTGGTGACCAACTTGCGGGTTCTGCCCATGAACCTATGCATAGGGGTTGGCACACATTCTTGACTCTCCGGTAGAAACTTTGGGGCACTCTTTGAATTACTTTGTGTTGGTTGGATGAATCTGAGATTGTGTGATGCATATCGTATAATCATGCCAACGGATACTTGAAGTGACAATGGAGTATCTAGGTGACATTAGGGTTTTGGTTGATTTGTGTCTTAAGGTGTTATTCTAGTACGAACTCTTTAATAGATCGATCCGAAAGAATAACTTTGAGGTGGTTTCATACCCTACCATAATCTCTACGTTTGGTCTCCGCTATTAGTGGCTTTGGAGTGACTCTTTGTTGCATGTTGAGGGCTTGTTATATGATCTATCTATGCTATTATTGTTGAGAGAACTTGCACTAGTGAAAGTATGAACCCTATGCCTTGTTTCCTATCATTGCAATACCGTTTACGCTCACTTTTATCATTAGTTACCTTGCTGTTTTTATAATTTCATATTACAAATACCTCTATCTACCATCCATATTGCACTTGTATCACCATCTCTTCGCCAAACTAGTGCACCTATACAATTTGCCATTGTATTGGGTGTGTTGGGGACACAAGAAACTCTTTGTTATTTGGTTGCAGGGTTGTTTGAGAGAGACCATCTTCATCCTACGCCTCCTACGGATTGATAAACCTTAGGTCATCCACTTGAGGGAAATTTGCTACTATCCTACAAACTTGTGCACTTGCAGGCCCAACAACGTCTACAAGAAGAAGGTTGTGTCATAGACATCAAGCTCTTTTCTGGCACCGTTGCCGGGGAGGTGAGTGCTTGAAGGTATATCTTTAGATCTTGCGATCGAATCTTTTTGTTTCTTGTTTTCTCACTAGTTTAGTTTATAAAAGAAAACTACAAAAAAAATGGAATTGAGTTTGTCTCATACGCTTCGTCTTTTTAATATCTTTCGTGAGTTTTCTAGAAAGGAAAATTGTGCTCGAGTGCTAGAAGAAGAGTGCATTAAAATGCTTACTACTAAATCTTTGAATGATGAGCATGATTGCAATGTTGTTAGTATAAACTCCTTGAATATTCTTAGTACTAATGATGATTGCTCTAGTCATGATGAAAATATATCTTATGAGCATGTCAACTTTTGTGGAGTGCATGTTTGCATGAACACACCAAATAGAGAAGATATATATTGCAAGAGGCATAAGCATTTAGAAACTAAATGGTTGCACGAAAGGCTAGGTGTGAGTGCTGAAAATTTAAAATTCCTTTGCCATACTTGTGAACTTTGCAATGAACGTGGCCATTTACATCTCCTATGCAAATTGTTTCATGATCGAATCGTGTCCAAAAATTGTGATGATTTGATCTCCCTTGCTCATTACAATGAACTTAGTTTTCTTTTGGCTTATGAAGAGTTGAAACGTTTACTTAAGGACCTTCCAGAATTTGCCCATAAGAAATTCCTTGATATTGATCTAGAAAAGATTTATTTGTTTTGTGCGGAGAATTACATTGAAAATCCTTATATTGCCAATTACATAAAGAAAAGAAAGCAAATAGAAGATGATGAAAATACTAATGAAAGGTAATAGACTTCCCAATATCCTCCTATTATTTCTCATGATGAATCAGGTAATGAGGAGGAGCTTTCTATTCAACCAATCTCATCAATAAGGAGCTCAAAGAGGAAGGTTGAACCCACACGTAATATGAAGAAGAAAAAGAAAAGAAGGAGCAACAAAGGTAGAAAGGTATCCCTCCCAAATGATGTTGCCCCTACTAATCATTGTGATGATGATAATTGCTTTACTATTGGTGCTATCCATATTTTTAACGATGAGAGTGAGTATGCTTATGATATGAAAGGGCCCAAGCTTGGGGAAGCTATGTTTGATGGGGATGACATATTTGAGAATATATTTGCTGAAATTAATGTTTGTCCCAAGATTGGGGATGCTATGTTTAATGAAGATGATATTTTTAGCATCCCAAGTTTTGATATGCAAAGTTTTTATGATGATAGCATGCCTCCTACCTATGATGATTATATTGATGAAAGTGGGTTTGGAAGAGTGTCAACTTTAGGAAGTAGTTATCCCCCTATTTTGGAGGATGTTGAATCTTATTGTGATGAATATGAAAGTGGATTTGGAAGAGTGTCAACTTTATTTAGTGATTCCACTATCTTGGGAGAGGTTTCAATCGATTATGATGAGAACGAAGTTGCTACTTATGATGATTATTGTGATGAAACTTATGATATAAAAAGTAGTGATGATTATATTTACAAATCTTGTCATGATTATCATTACCCTTTTTCTGAACATTACTCTTTTAATGTGGAAACAATTTTTAGTGTTCAAGTCTCTTATGATACTCCCACTATTCCGAATGAGAAGAAATTTGCCTATGTGGAGAGTAGTAAAAATTCTATGCTTTTAGATCATGAAAATAATGCTTTAGGTGCTGGTTATATTGTTGAATTCATTCATAATGCTACTGAAAATTATTATGAGGGAGGAACATATGCTTGTAGGAATTGCAATAATGTCAAGTTTCCTCCCTATGTGTTGAAAATTTTGAAGCTATGCTTGTTTTACCTTCCTATGCTAGTTGATCCTTGTTCCCATAAGTTTTTTGCTCACAAAATCCCTATGCATAGGAAGTGGGTTAGACTTAAAGGTGCTAGTCATATGCTTCATGATGCTCCCATTATGTTTCAATTCTTATCTTGTATGTGAGCATCATTGTCATCATCATGCCTAGCTAAAAGGCATTAAAGAAAAGTGCTTGTTGGGAGACAACCCAATATTTATCCTTACTGTTTTTTTGTCTCCACATGATTATGATACTGTATTAATCATGTTTTATAGCTTTTATTTCAATAAAGTGCCAAGTAAGACCTTTAGGATAGCTTACGGTGATAGTTGTGTCGATCCTGCTGAAAATCAAAAACTTTTGCACCCAGTAAATTAGTTTTGTTAATTCACAGAAACGTGATTCTGATCTGATTCTCTTTGCTCTGGATTGGTACACGAATTTCTTAGGACTTCCTAATTTGGTAGGATTTTCTGAGATCCATAGGTATACATTTCATACATTTTACTACAGATTGTTCTATTTTTGACAGATTCTGTTTTCTATGTGTTGTTTGCTTATTTTGATGCATCCATGGCTAGTATTAAGTGGTATGAACCATAGATAAGTTGGAATACAGTAGATATTACACCAATATGAATTTATATGAGTTCATTATAGTACCTAAGTGGTGGTTTTATTTTCTTATACTAACAGAGCTTACGAGTTTTCTGGTGCGTTCCTAGGGGCCACTAGTTTGCAGGAAACGTTTCATGTGCCACTTTCGGAGCAACCCCATGTAGAGACCAGAAATCTGCAAAGCCTTACTTTGGACGTTCAGCTGGCTGGCCAATCAACACAAAATGATTGGACATACACCTGGGGATCCACCCACTTCACAGGCAAGAAATTCTATGAGTTTTTCTTCAGAGATGTCCAAGCTCACCCTGCTTACTCATGGCTATGGAAGTCCAAAACAACTAT
Source organism: Triticum dicoccoides (assembly GCF_002162155.2). Taxonomy (NCBI): domain Eukaryota; kingdom Viridiplantae; phylum Streptophyta; class Magnoliopsida; order Poales; family Poaceae; genus Triticum; species Triticum dicoccoides. The sequence goes on along the minus strand of NC_041383.1, from coordinate 497,310,476 downwards.
GAAGATCAAAGTTTTTGGTTGGTTACTACTCTCTGACAGGCTAAACACCAGAAATATGCTCAAGCGACGTCACTTCAACATTGGCAACACGTTTGGCTGTCTACTTTGCCCAACATGCATGGATGAAACGGTGGAGCACCTTTTCTTTGAATGCCCTTTTAGCTTAAATTGCTGGGCCAAGCTTGGAATGCAAGGATCTACTCAAGGGAATAGGCTGGATTGGGTGGAATCAGCCAAGACCTCATGGAATAGGCCATTATTTGTGGAAATCCTACTCCAATCTGCTTGGAGTATTTGGAAGGAAAGGAACAACAAGCACTTCAGAGGAATTACTCCATCCACAAGTTCTTGGCTCTCTAGACTTAAAGAAGACCTGTCCCTCCTCACTTATAGGGTGGGAGATAATAATAAACCCTTCTTGCTTTCATACTTAGCTACATTGTAACTTAGCCCTTTACCCTCCCCGCCTCTCCCACAAAGTGGGATGGCCTTGTAACATACAAACCATGTACAGTTGCTGATTCTTTAATTTAATTGCAGTAGGAGCCTCTCCTACTGTTTCAGTGGTTCAAAAAAAAGTTTTCTGTTGAGTTTTGTGTTGTGGAGTTTTCAAGTTTTGGGTACAGATTTGATGGACTATGGAATAAGGAGTGGCAATAGCCTAAGCTTGGAGATTCCCAAGGCACCCCAAGGTAATATTCAAGGACAACCAAGAGCCTAAGCTTGGGGATGCCCCGGATGGCATCCCCTCTTTCGTCTTTGTTCATCGGTAACTTTACTTGGAGCTATATTTTTATTCACCACATGATATGTGTTTTTCTTGGAGCGTCATTTTCTTTTGTTATTATTTGCTTGCTGTTATTTATAATAATGTTTTGCATCTTTAGTTTCAATAAAAAAGTCAAGTATAGCCTTTACCATGCTTATTTTGCTAGTATACATGTTGCTGTTTGAAAACAGAAAGTTTACCGCTGTTGCAAAAATTCCCTAGAAACGTCAGAGAATGGTATAATGTTGAAACATTTTGAATAATGTGCTCTGATAAATTTACTACAGTGGGAATTTTATTTCACAATTTTTGGAGTTAGGGAAGTATGGATACTCTTGCATTCTTTACAAACTGTACTGTTTTGGCAGATTGCTGTTATGTTTGCATTGTTTGCATATGTTTGCTTGTTTAATGATTCTATTTGAGGATAGGAGTAATAAATATGCAGAGGCATTTAGTATGCAATGTTGATTAATAATTTTAGTGATTTGTTAAAGTATAAAATGATAAGGTTTTGCATTGGTTTATACTAACCTATCTCACGAGTTCTTGTTGAGTTTGTTGTGAATGAAGCTTTTGATAAAAAAAGAAACCATGATATGAGAGGAATTAAGGAGACAGAAAAGTTCAAGCTTGGGGATGCCCAAGGCACCCCAAGATAATATTCCAAGAAGTCTCAAGCATCTAAGCTTGGGAATGCCCCGGTAGGCATCCCACCTTTCTTCTTCAACAACTATTGGTTAGTATCGGTTGAGCCTAAGTTTTTGCTTCTTCACATGAGTTGTGCTATCCTTGCATTGTCATTTTATTTTGTTTTGTTTGCTATTTGAATATGACACCAAGATCTGAAATTCTTTAATTAGATAGAGTCTTCACATTAGCTACATAATGTTGCTACTCATTGATCTTCACTTATATCTTTTTGGAGTAGTTTGTCATTTACTCGTGTGCTTCACTTTTATCTTTTGAGTGAATAGTTGAATGAGTTGACTGTCATAAATCTGAAATTATATATGCCTCATTTGCTTATCCCATTGGGAGTAATGACTTCACGTCTAAGAAGTAGAGGTTGTAAATTTATTGAAGGTTAGCAAGCATTGTATTGGTTATTTGAACAATTCATGAAAGAATATTGAAGGAAGAGAGATTTCATATATAAATATACTATTATAGATATCTTTTATAGTTGGGAGCACTCATTAAGTATGACATGCTAAAGAGTTGATGTTGGACAAGGAAGACAACGTAATGGGTTATGTTTTCTGACATCTCAGTTAAAGTATATTGTCATGGATCATTCAAACATGTTGAGCTTGCCTTTCCCCCTCATGCTAGCCAAAATTCCTTGCACCAAGTAGAGATACTACTTGTGCTTCCAAATATCCTTAAACCCAGTTTTGCCATGAGAGTCCACCATACCTACCCATGGATTGAGTAAGATCCTTCAAGTAATTTGTCATCGGTGCAAGCAATAAAAATTGCTCTCTAAATATGCATGACTTATTAGTGCGGAGAAAATAAGCTTTGTACGAACTTGTTATGGAAGCAATAAAAGCGATGGACTGCATAATAAAGGTCCATATACAAGGGGAAATATAAAGTGACGTTCTTTCACATTAAGATTGTGTGTATCCAACCCTAAAAGAGCATGACAACCTCTGCTTCCCTCTGCGAAGGGCCTATATTTTACTTTATGTCTTTTACTTTTATGCAAGAGTCAAGGTGATCTTCACCTTTTCCCCTTTTTCATTTTATCCTTTGGCAAGCACTTTGTGTTGAGGTGATCCTGATATATATATCCAATTGGATGTAAGTTAGCATGAACTATTATTGTTGACATCACCCAAAGGTAAATATGTTTGGGGGCAACATTATAAGCCCCAATCTTTCTCTGTGTCTGATTAAAACTTCATAACCATTAGTATTGCGTGAGTGTTAGCAATTGTAGAAGACTATATGATAGTTGAGTATGTGGAGTTTGATATTCCTGAAAATAAGATGGATTGCAATTGTTTGAATGACTGAGAATGAAGTTTGCTAGTTTTCAAGAAAGTTTATGGTCTATGCTTTGACATGTGAATTGCTTGTTACTTTATCGTGAGAAGTTTCATGAGATGACCTACTGTTATGACATATTATCATGCTAGAAAAGGTGATTGAAATTATCATTGATCAAACTTGTGCACCTTCTAGCATTCACACTTTATAAATTCTTTCTTTTATCATTTACCTACTCGAGGACGAGTAGGAATTAAGCTTGGGGATGCTGATACGTCTCCAACGTATCTTTAATTTATGAAGCATTCATGCTATATTACTATGTGTTTAGAATGATTATGGGCTTTATTACACACTTTTATATTACTTTTGGGACTAACCTATTAACTGGAGGCCCAGCCCATATTTCTTTTTTATTGCCTGTTTTAGTATTTTGAAGAAAAGGAATATCAAACGGAGCCCAAACGGAATGAAACCTTCGGCAACGTGTTTTTTTGGAAGATTATCATCCTGGAGGCTTGGAGATCAACTCAGAAGATCCTCGAGGAGCCTAGGAGATAGGGGGGCGCACCCACCCCTATAGGGCGCGGCCCCCTGTCTCGTGGGCCCTTCGAGCACCTCCTGACCGACTACTTTCGTCTATATATGCCTACATACCCTAAAACCATCAGAAATCAAGATAGATCAGGAGTTCCACCTCCGCAAGCCTCTGTAGCCACCAAAAACCTCTCGGGAGCCCGTTCTGGCACCCTGCCGGAGGGGGAATCCATCGCTGGTGCCCATCTTCATCATACCGGCGCTCTCCATGACGAGGAGGGAGTAGTTCACCCTCGGGGCTGAGGGTATGTACCAGTAGCTATGTGTTTGATCTCTCTCTCTCTCTCTCTCGTGTTCTCTCTATGGCACGATTTTGATGTGTCGCGAGCTTTGCTATTATAGTTGGATCTTATGATGTTTCTCCCCCTCTACTCTGTTGTGATGAATTGAGTTTCCCCTTTGAAGTTATCTTATCGAATTGAGTCTTTTATGAGAACACTTGATGTATGTCTTGCTGTGTTTATCTGTGGTAACAATGGGATGTCATGTGCCACTTGATGTCTGTTTTGGTGAGCAACTTGCGGGTTCCGCCCATGAACCTATGCATAGGGGTTGGCACACGTTCTTGACTCTCCGGTAGAAACTTTGGGGCACTCTTTGAAGTACTTTGTGTTGGTTGGATGAATCTGAGATTGTGTGATGCATATCGTATAATCATGCCCATGGATACTTGCGGTGACAATGGAGTATCTAGGTGACATTAGGGTTTTGGTTGATTTGTGTCTTAAGGTGTTATTCTAGTACGAACTCTTTAATAGATCGATCCGAAAGAATAACTTTGAGGTGGTTTCATACCCTACCATAATCTCTACGTTTGGTCTCCGCTATTAGTGGCTTTGGAGTGACTCTTTGTTGCATGTTGAGGGCTTGTTATATGATCTATCTATGCTATTATTGTTGAGAGAACTTGCACTAGTGAAAGTATGAACCCTATGCCTTGTTTCCTATCATTGCAATACCGTTTACGCTCGCTTTTATCATTAGTTACCTTGCTGTTTTTATAATTTCAGATTACAAATACCTCTATCTACCATCCATATTGCACTTGTATCACCATCTCTTCGCCGAACTAGTGCACCTATACAATTTGCCATTGTATTGGGTGTGTTGGGGGACACAAGAGACTCTTTGTTATTTGGTTGCAGGGTTGTTTGAGAGAGACCATCTTCATCCTACGCCTCCTACGGATTGATAAACCTTAGGTCATCCACTTGAGGGAAATTTGCTATTGTCCTACAAACCTGTGCACTTGCAGGCCCAACAACGTCTACAAGAAGAAGGTTGTGTAGTAGACATCACATTCGTCTTTCAAGTTCCTCATAGTGATCAATAGATATAAATCCCAAGTGACTCAAAGAATAGAGCTATGCTCCCCGGCAACTGCGCCAGAAATTAGTCTTGATAACCCACAAGTGTAGGGGATCGCAACAGCTTTCGGGGGTAAAGTATTCAACCCAAATTTATTGATTCGACACAAGGGGAGCCAAAGAATATTATTGAGTATTAGCAGTTGAGTTGTCAATTCAACCACACCTGGATAACTTAGTATCTGCAGCAAAGTATTTAGTAGCAAAGTAGTATGATAGTAATGGTAACAGTGGAAAAAGTAAAGATAATAGTTTTGTAGTGATTGTAACAGTAGCAACGGAAAAGTAAATAAGCGAAGCACAAAATGTGAAAAGCTCGTAGGCATTGGATCCGTGATGGATAATTATGTCGGATGTGATTCCTCATGTAATAGCTATAACATAGGGTGACACAGAACTAGCTCCAGTTCATCAATGTAATGTAGGCATGTATTCTGAATATAGTCATACGTGCTTATGGAAAAGAACTTGCATGAAATCTTTTGCCCTACCCTCCCGTGGCAGCGGGGTCCTAGTGGAAACTAAGGGATATTAAGGCCTCCTTTTAATAGAGAACCGGAACAAAGCATTAGCACTTAGTGAATACATGAACTCCTCCAACTATGGTCATCACCGAGAAGTATCCCAATTATTGTCACTTCGGGGTTGTCGGATCATAACACATAATAGGTGACTATAGACTTGCAAGATAGGATCAAGAACACACATATATTCATGAAAATATAATAGGTTCAGATCTGAAATCATGGCACTCGGGCCCTAGTGAAAAGCATTAAGCATAGCAAAGTCATAGAAACATCAATCTCAGAACATAGTGGATACTAGGGATCAAACCCTAACAAAACTAACTTGATTACATGGTAAATCTCATCCAACCCATCACCGTCCAACAAGCCTATGATGGAATTACTCACGCACGGTGGTGAGCATCATGAAATTGGTGATGGAGGATGGTTGATGATGACGACGGCGACGAATCCCCCTCTCCGGAGCCCTGAACAGACTCCAGATCAGCCCTCCCGAGAGAGATTAGGGCTTGGCGGCGACTCCGTATCGTAAAACGTGATGAAACTTTCTCTCTGATTTTTTTCTCCGTGAAACGGAATATATGGAGTTGGAGTTGAGGTCGGTGGAGCCTTAGGGGGCCCACAAGACAGGGGGGCACGCCCAGGGGGAGGGCGCGCCCCCCACCCTCGTGGATAGGGTGTGGGCCCCATGGTCTTGGTTCTTTCGCCAGTATTTTTTATATTTTCCAAAACTTGTCTCCGTGGATTTTAAGGTCATTCCGAGAACTTTTGTTTTCTACACATAAAACAACGTCATGGCAGTTCTGCTGAAAACAGCGTCAGTCCGGGTTAGTTTCATTCAAATCATGCAAGTTAGAGTCCAAAACAAGGGCAAACGTGTTTGGAAAAGTAGATACGTCGGAAACGTATCAAGCACATAGAGTATTCTAATAAATTCCAAATTATGTGTGTATCTCTCAAAAGGTGTGTACAGCAAGGATGATTGTGGTAAACTAAAAGGCAAAGACTCATATCATACAAGACGCTCCAAGCAAAACACATATCATGTGTCGAATAAAAATATAGCTCCAAGTAAAGTTACCGATAGACGAAGACGAAAGAGGGGATGCCTTCCGGGGCGTCCCCAAGCTTAGGCTTTTGGTTTTCCTTGAATATCTTGGGGTGCCATGGGCATACCCAAGCTTAGGCTCTTGCCACTCCTTATTCCATAGTCCATCAAATCTTTACCCAAAACTTGAAAACTTCACAACACAAAACTCAACAGGAAATCTCATAAGTTCCGTTAGTGCAAGAAAGAAAAACCACCACATAAGTTACTGTAATGAACTTTTTCTTTATTTACATTTGTGTTAAACCTACTGTATTCCAACTTCTCTATGTTTCATACCCCCCGATACTAGCCATAGATGCATCAAAATAAGCAAACAACACACGAAAAACAGAATCTGTCAAAACAGAACAGTCTGTAGCAATCTGTAACTTTCGAATACTTATGGACCTCTAAAAATCCTACCAAAATAGGAAGTCCTGGGAAATTTGTTTATTGTTCTACTTCAACAAGAATCGACTCAAAATGACGTTTCTTTTATTTACTAAAATTATTCTCGTGCGTGCAAAAGTTTCTGTTTTTCAGCAGAATCAAATTAACTATCACCGTAGGTTATCCTATAGGTTCTACTTGGTACAAACACTAATTAAAAAATAAAACCACATATAAAAAGAGGCTAGATGAATTATTTAATACTAAACATGAGCAAGAAGTAAAGAAGAAAAATAAAATTGGGTTGCCTCCCAACAAGCGTTATCGTTTAACGCCCCTAGCTAGGCATTGAGATTTCAATGATGCTCACATGAAAGACAAGAATTGAAGCACAAAGAGAGCATCATAAAACATGTGACAAACACGCATAAGTCTAACATACTTCCTATGCATAGGCATATTATAAGCAAACAAATTTGCAAGGAAAGCAAGAACTAGCATATGCAAGGAAGAAGAAAGAGACGATAGCAATCTTAACATGACGAGAGGTAATTTAGTAAGATAAAAATTTCTATGGCCATATTTTCCTCCCTCATAATAATCACATGTAGGATCATAGGCAAATTCAACAAAATAGTTATCACATAACATATTCTCAACATGATCCACATGCATGTGAAGTTGACACTCTTCCAAAATAGTGGGATTATCATTAAATAAAGTCATGACCTCTCCAACCCCCACTTTTATCAAAAATACCATAAGATTGAACATGCTCCAAATATGTGGGATCTAAATTTGACACTCTTCCAAACCCACTTTCAATAATATTGCAAACACTAATATCAATCTCGTATTCACCATGGGGCTTAAATAAATTTTCAAGATCATAAAAGAATCACCCCAATCATGATCATTGCAACAAGTAGTAGACATAGCAAAACTAGCATCCCCAAGCTTAGGGTATTGGATATCATTAGCACAATTGACGTCAAGAGAATTTAAAATAAAATCATTGCAATCATGATTTTTATTCAAGGATCTATCGTGAATCTCTTCATAAATCTCTTCATCACAATTTTCAGATTCACGAATTTCAAGCAAAACCTCATAAAGATAATCTAGTGCACTCAAATCACTAGGATTTGGTTCATCATGATTGGATCTCTTAAAAAGATTGGCAAGCGGATGAGGATCCATAGATCTTAGGTTCTCTGTTTAGGAATAAATAGACAACTATTCCAACCAAACGAGCAAACGAGCCAAGTAAGACATCAAAGCAAACGAAAAGACGAACAGAAGAAGGGCAAATAAAACGGCAAGGGTGAAGTGGGGGAGAGGAAAACGAGAGGCAAATGGCAAATAATGTAATGCGAGGGAGATGAGTTTGTGATGGGTACTTGGTATGTCTTGACTTGAGCGAAGACCTCCCCGGCAACGGCGCCAGAAATCCTTCTTGCTACCTCTTGAGCACTGCATTGGTTTTCCCTTGAAGAGGAAAGGGTGATGCAGCAAAGTAGCATAAGTATTTCCCTCAGTTTTTGAGAACCAAGGTATCAATCCAGTAGGAGGATCCTCAAAAGTCCCTTGTACCTACACAAACAAACAAGAACCTCGCAACCAACGCGATAAAGGGGTTGTTAATCCCTTCACGGTAACTTGCGAAAGTGAGATCTGATAGAGATAATAAGATAAGATAAATATTTTTGGTATTTTTATGATATAGATTGGAAAGTAAAGATGCAAATAAAAGTAGATGGGAAACTTATATGATAAAAGATAGACCCGGGGGCCATAGTTTTCACTAGTGGCTTCTCTCAAGATATCATAAGTATTACGGTGGGTGAACAAATTACTGTCGAGCAATTGATAGAAAAGTGCATAGTTATGAGAATATCTAGGCATGATCATGTATATAGGCATCACGTCCGTGACAAGTAGATCGAAACGATTCTACATCTACTACTATTACTCCACACATCGGCCGACTCCTGCCTGCATCTAGAGTATTAAGTTCATGAAGAACAGAGTAGCGCATTAAGAAAGATGACATGATGTAGAGGGATAAACTCATGCAATATGATATAAACCCCATATTTTTATCCTCGATGGCAACAATATAATACATGCCTTGCTGACCCTGCTGTCACTGGGAAAGGACACCGCAAGATTGAACGCAAAGCTAAGCACTTCTCCCATTGCAAGAAAGATCAATCTAGTAGGCCAAACCAAACTGATAATTCGAAGAGACTTGCAAAGATAACCAATCATACATAAAAGAATTCAGAGGAGATTCAAATATTTCTCATAGATAAACTTGATCATAAACCAACAATTCATCGGATCTCGAGAAACACACCGCAAAAAGAGTTACATCGAATAGATCTCCAAGAAGATCGAGGAGAACTTTGTATTGAGATTCAAAGAGAGAGAAGAAGCCATCTAGCTAATAACTATGGACCCGAAGGTCTATGGTAAACTACTCACAACTCATCGAAGAGGCTTTGGAGATGATGTAGAGGCCCTCCATGGTCGATTCCCCATCCGGCGGAGCACCGACAAAGGCTCCAAGATGGGATCTCGCGGATACAGAAGGTTGCGGCGGTGGAAATAGTTTTTCGTGGTGCTCCTGGATGTTTTCAGGGTACGTGGATATATATAGGCGAAGGAGGTAGGTAAGGAGAGCCACGAGGGGCCCACAGGGGTGGGGGCGTGCCCACCCCCCTAGGGCGCGCCCTCCTGCCTTGTGGTCGCCTCGGCTGCTTCTTGACATCCACTCCAAGTCTCCTGGATTGCGTTTGTTCCAAAAAGATCGCTCCCTAAGGTTTCATTCCGTTTGGACTCCTTTTGATATTCCTTTCCTTTGAAACACTCAAGTAGGCAAAAAAAACAACAATTCGGGTTGGGCCTCCGGTTATTAGGTTAGTCCCAAAAATGGTATAAAAGTGTAGAGTAAAGCCCATAAACATCCAAAACGGGTAATATGATAGCATGGAACAATCAAAAATTATAGATACGTTGGAGACGTATCAATGGGGGGGGGATGGCAGGGTGGAGATGGCAGGAGCTTGACAATGGAGCTCTGTGCTCTGGGGAAGCGGGGGCGAATGTGAGGCGTTAAGGGTAATGGGGTACACTTTGGGTTTCCATTCCCACCTCTGGGCCCAACGGTGCCTCCAGTAGGATTGCACCACGTGGCCATAGTGTCCACATGTCACGCAGAGGATGGGAGGGTTTGGGCGGCCATTGGACTGGTCAGAGGGGTCGGCTCCTTCAATTAATTGGGAAGTGATGATTTGGTGCCGCTGAGTAGATGAATTGACCGGGCATTGAGATTTGTTGGACATTATGAACTTACACAAAGCTGGTTGCCGCAAACGGGAAGGGCAATCAAAGCATTTATGACCCGGAGCTGAGCAAATAAGGCAAATGATCCTGTCTTGACAATTATTTTTATGATGTCCCCATTGTAAGCATTTGGCACAAAGAGTGCCCCAATTTTGGTGAGCTCCAAAATTGCAGCAACATCATATCCCGCCAGAGATAATTCCATTTGTCGAGATTCAGAGAGCACCGGGGGCCAACTATGGTGAGTCGGGGCGTACCTTAGAGCCGAGGAAAGGAAACATTGTGGTGTTGTCGGATAATCAGCATTAAGAGGGAATTTAAATTGGCCAATTAGAATTAAATGCTTAGTGGAACTTGCCCAATCATGGCATTGAATGCTTTGTTCACCCTGCATGCCCTGGAAATCCGGGATTGAACCCCTGGTAACGTGTTGATTCCGTCTGATAGTTTGAATATCCAACGAACATGAAGCTTCATCACTGTTCTTGTTAGTAAAATCCATGGATGCAATAGGGATTAAACCAAATTTACTGAGCTCTTTCAATGAGGAGTGATCTAGGATGGTGTTCTTGGGAAGTGATGTATTGACTCGGACAGCCACTGGGCTATGAGAAGCAATGATATCAATAACTTCATCTGCATGCCACCTAGAATCAAAATGCTTGAATCCATTGAAATGACCATTGTACAAGTGAAAATGACAGATAAAATCTAGGCAAATGCGATCCTTGAGTCCATGAATGTAATGCCCCGCTTTGTTGCCAGCCACAAAGAATCGAAAAGATCGATCGTTGATCTAAGAAACCTTGAAACCACGTGGATGTCCACGAATACAACATTGCAAAGCAATACTAACGGATTCTTTAGACAGAGAAAAAGAGGCCGAGGAAAAGGAGACAACCAAGAAAAATTCCTTGGTTGAACGAGAAGGCGAAAAATGAACAGTTTGTCCAAAACGGCAATGCACCTTGTCGGCCACAGCAAGGCCGGGGTTGAAGTCCCAGTGAAGGAGGACTTACATGTCCTAGCTAGATCCATTGGGAGGGGAGAGGTGGGAGGCGGGAGGAGGAGAGGAGAGCTCCATGCTCACGTACACCGCCTGGTTGGCCCCTCGATGTGGTAGTTGTCCTTACAGGAAATATTTAACTTTGTGCGTATTGAAGAAGAGAGTCTCCCACAAGCTTGGGGAGGCTTATGCTTAATGCTTTTCCTGATCATCCTCTCAAGAAAAATGAAATACTTGATATCTTTTATAATGGACTAACTGATGCTTCTAGGGACCACCTAGATAGTTGTGTTGGTTGTGTTTTCAGGGAACAAACTGTTGAACAAGATGAAGTACTATTGAATAATATATTGAGTAATGATAATGATTGTAATCTTCCCGAACCACCTCCTAAGCCAACTCCAAAGAAAAGAGGTATTCTATTTCTCAGTCCTGAAGATATGAAAGAAACAAAGAAATCTATGAAAGAAAAAGGTATTAGAGCTGAAGATGTTAAGAATTTACCACCTATTGAAGAAATATATGGTCTTGAAAACCCGACATAGGTAGTAGAGATAAATTCTCTCTATAAATTTGATGAAGGTGATATTCCCCATAATAAGTCTGCTAGTCAATGCAAGGATGAAGTTGATAACTTTATTGTTAAACAAGAAAACTTTGATGCTTAAGTTAGTAGACAATTGAAACACAATGCTTAGGTGATTATATGTATAGAATTGTTAATGATATTAAGCTTATGAGTAAACATGCTTCCATGGTAACAACTCAAGTAGAACAAGTTCTCAAGGAACAAAATGGTTTGATGAATGAGTTGAATAGTAAGAACAATGATCATGCTATTAGAGTTATGACTAGAGGTGGCAAAATGACTCAGGAACCTTCGTATACTGAAGGCCATCCTAAGAGAGTTGAGCAAAATACTGATGCACTTAGTCCTTCTAAAAAGAAAAAGAAAGATGATAGGACTTTGCATGCTCCTAGTGAACCTGTTATAGACACACCTGAGAATCCAAATGATATTTCTATTTCTGATGCTGAAACACAATCTGGTGATGAGCATGAACCAAGTGATAATGTTAATGATGATGTTCATGTTGATGCTCAATCTAGTAATGATGATGATGTGGAGATTAATCCTGTTGTTGATCCTGATAACCCATAACCTAAGAATAAAAGATATGATAAGAGAGACTTCGTTGCTAGGAATCATGGTAAAGAAAGAGAACCATGGGTTCAGAAACCCATGCCCTTTCCTCCTAAATCATCCAAGAAAAAGGATGATGAGGATTTTGAGCGCTTTGTTGAAATTCTTAGACCTCTCTTTTTGTGCATGCGTTTGACTGATATTCTGAAAATGTCTCCTTATGCTAAGAATATGAAAGATATTGTGAAAAATAAAAGAAAGATACCGGAAGCTGAAATTTCCACCATGCTTGCTAATTACACTTTTAAGGGTGGAATACCTAAGAAATTAGGAGATCCAGGAATGCCAACTATACCATGCTCCATTAAAGGAAACTATGTTAAAACTGCTTTATGTGATCTTGGAGCTAGTGTTAGTGTTATGTCTTTCTCTTTATATCATAGACTTGATTTTAATACGTTGACTCCAACTAAAATCTCTTTGCAAATGGCTAATAAATCCACTGCTATACCCATCAGTGTTTGTGAGGATGTGCTTGTCATAGTTGCAAATGTCACTATTTTAACGGACTTTGTTATTCTTGATATACTCGAGGACGACAGTATGTCGATCATCCTTGGTATACCCTTTTTGAATACTACAAGGGCTGTTATTGATTGCAACAAGGGCAATGTCACTTTTCATGTTAATGGCAATGAGCATACGGTACACTTTCTGAAGAAACAACCTAAAGTGAATAGTATCAACTCTATTTGAGAAATTCCAACAATTGCTATTGGAGGTTTTAAATTTCATATTCCTACTACCAAAAAGAAATATGATATTCTTATTGTTGGGGACATACATATCCCCGTTGAGGTAACTTAGTGTTATTCGATAATTCTCTGGTTTCTTGTCATTCGGGAGAAGTTTATTAATAAGACTTGATCAACCTTATTAATGGATTCCTTTTGATGGGAATGAGATGGATGAATTTGGAAAACACAACTCTCTGTACACACTTTGTACTTTCTGTTATTTGGAGTAAATAAAGCAAAAATACTATTATTCATCCGTTTTCTGAATTATCCGACAATAAAAAATGTCTCGAAAATAAAAGTTCTCCAAATGCCCTGAAAATTTAGTATGATTTTTTATAGAATATTTGAGAATTTTTGGCACTGAGAACACACCAGGGGGTTGTACCAGTGGGCCACAAGCCCACAAGGCGCGCCCGACCCTGGGCGCTCCTAGGTAGCTTGTGGGACCCACATGGGCCCCCCTCTCTTATGCCAGCACCCATCCACTTCGTCTTCCTCTAGAAAAAATCCCACCATTGCTCAAACCCATGTTCTAGCTCATCTTGCTGCCATTTTCGATCTACTAGCTCTGTTCACAAAACTGTTTTAGGGGATTGTTCTTCGGTATGTGACTCCTCCAATGGTCCAATTAGTTTTTGTTCTAGTGCTTTATCTATTGCAAATTTTTGCTGTTGTGGTGACCTTGTTCTTGAGCTTGCATGTCAAATTTATATGGTCTAAAGTAGTTTTGATGTGTATAGCCTCTAGACACCTGTAGGAGTAGTTGTTATCAGTTTTGTTGAGTCTTGTGCACTTTTATTCTGAGTCACTGAAAATTTCAGAAATTTTTCAAAGGAAGAAAAATGTTTAGGAAAATATACCAAGGTGGTTCCTCGAGCAAGAAAGCCCCGAGGCTCGCAATACGTGAGCCCGATTTCGAACCACCGAGGGAAACTCAAGTGCGGCCTTGTGAATGGACCGAGGTTCATGCTAGTTTCAAGGAGGAATTTGATGCGTACATACAAAATGTTGGCCTTGAGGACTTCGTTTCAGATAAGTGCAGGCAATACTATCACCTTACTGATTCCTTTGTGCGGAGGTTTGAATTTACATCCAAACGTAACATGCATCTTTTTTGTTTGATATTTATGATAAATCATATACCATGGACCTAGAAGGTTTTAATGATGCATGAAAAATCCCACAATGGGGCATCCATAGTGAGCCTCGCAAAACTGAATATAATGATTTCCTTGCTAGCATCACTGTGGGAGAAACTAGAAATATTACACAAGCCACCATAGGGAGCATTTACTTTCCTACCATACATTATTTTTCTCTCTTCATAGGTAGACGCATTATTGGTAAACATGATCATAGCCACCTTTGTGCATCAGATCTTAGTGTTCTCAAGTGTGCGGTAATGGGTGATAAACGATATAACTTGGGGGCTATTATTGCAAGGAGGTTACATAATAATGCTAGAGATGGGGATTTCTTTGGTGGGTTTATGCCACCTGTTTAGCTAATTATCTTGGGGTATCCATAAGGGAGAATGACATTGAGTTACCACCAGCTTTTCTTGATTATAATGTTATGGTATGCTACCAGTTTCTTGAGAGGAACGAACAGTCCCTCTTGTACCGTCTGATCTTTGACAGGCAGCGTGATGTCCATATTACCCTGCCTGCTCCTGCCTTCTTTAACTTTCAGGTAAAATGGAGATACTTTACAACTAGAGAGGAGGCGAACGAGTATAAGAGAGAGGTGGAGGTCGCTCGTCTCCATGCTGTAGCCCTTCAGGAAGTAGCTGCCACATCCCAGTACGACCCCAACTACGATTTTGGACACTATGCGGGCCAGTCATGGCCCTAGAACAAGTTAGGCTAAAAAGCCTAAGCTTGAGGGAGTACGTATTTCTCACCAACATTACATTCATGTACACACACTCATTCCAATTGTCGGTGTTCATACTTTTTCTTTGTATTATCCATGTTAGTTTATTTTTCTTGCTTTCTTCTTGTGTGTTTGAAAAACTTTGAGAAAATAAAAAAAATAGTTCTAGTTTTCCTTTCTAGTTTATTTAGTAGTAGTAAAACAAAACCCAAAAATATTTCTCGTTGTTCTTTTGCTTGTTGGGAGCTTTCCGGTGTAAACAGTTTATCTCGTTTTTGTTTTTGCTTTCTTCAAAAAAACAAAACTCCAAAAACATTTTAGTGTGTTTCTTTGAAATTCCTTTTCTTTTTCTTTGGGTCGTAAGGAGAAGACCATGATGAAAATGTTGAGTGCCTCTCATATGCATTATTGTTGATCTAACAAAGAGCCCATATTACTTTGTCTTCTCCTTTGAATAAGTGTTTGCAGGTTTCAGCTTAGTCCAAAGCATGTGCACTATTATTACCATTCACACCGTTCGGTCGTGAAAGTGAAAGGCAATAATGACGATATATGATGAAATGATTGAGATGGAGAAAAGCTGGTACGAACTCGAAGAATTTTGTTTTTATAGATATGATTAGCTCATTGCTCTTGATTCAGCTCATTATGAATGAAACATGTTTGCAATGACAATTAGATATTATAGTTACCCATGCCATGCTTAATTAGCTAGGAGTGTATAATGGTTTGTCTTGAGTGCCAACATGCATTTTAAAATGGTTATGATGTAGTATGATAGGATGGTATCCTCCTTTGAATGATTCAAGTGGCTTGACTTGGCACATGTTCACGCATGTAACTGAAACAAAATCAACATAGCCTTCACTATATTTATCTTCATGGTGATTTATATCCTACTCATGCTTCCACTCAATGTTAGTTAATCTCAATGCATGTTTATGACCGTTGTCGCTCTCTAGTTGGTCGCTCCTCAATCTTTTGGTAGCCTTCACTTGTACTAAGCGGGAATACTGGTCGTGCATCCACTTCCTTAAACCCAAAGTTGTTCCATATGAGTCCACCATACCTACCTATATGCGGTATTTACCTACCGTTCCAAGTAAATTTGCATGTGCCAAACTCTAAACCTTCAAATGATATTATGTTTTGTATGCCCGAATCGCTCATGTAGTGACTGGGGGTGTCAGTATCTTCCATGCTAGGTGGGTTATTCTCACGATGAGTGTTTATTCACTTGTCATTCATGAGAAAGTGGCTGGTAATTGGGATGCCCAGTTCCATGCTTGAAATCAAATAAAAATATATTCATAAAACAAAACTCCCCCAGGACTGTTGTTGGTATGGACAGTACCCATTGTTTTGGATCAGCCATGGAGTGTGATTGTTGGTGGAGGGGGGGGGTAAAAACTTTACCATTTTGTTTGGGAACCACCTATAGTTTATCTAGCATGGAAGATAGTGAGATCTCTTGGTTGTTATGTTCACAATGAAAGCATACCGCTCAAAAATATATTCATCTTTGTTTTAAAAGCTTGAGCTCTGGCACCTCTGCAAATCCCTGCTTCGCTCTCTGAAGGGCATATCTATTTACTTTTACTGCTGAGTCATCATCCTCTGATATGTCCATTTTGCATCATGCTTTTATATCGATATTTATTGCATTATGGGCTGTTATAACACGTTATGTCACAATACTTATGCCTATTCTCTCTTATTCTACAAGGTTTACATGAAGAGGGAGAATGTCGGCAGCTGGAATTCTGGGTTGGAAAAGGAGAAAATATTACAGACCTATTCTACACAACTCCAAAAGTCCTGAAACTCCGTGAAAGTCATTTTTAGAATTAATAAAAAATATTGAGCGGAAGAAATACCTGAGGGGGGCCACCCACCGTCCACGAGGGGGCGCGCCCTACCCCTCTGGGCTAGGGCGCGCCCCCTGCCTCATGGGCCCCCTGGCAGCCCTCCGGTGGCCATCTTCTGCTATATGAAGGCTTTTACCCTGGCAAAAATCATAAGCAAGCTTACGGGACAAAACTCCGCCGCCACGAGGCGGAACCAATCTAGGGCTCCGGTGGAGCTGTTCTCCCGGGGAAACTTCCCTTCGGGAGGGGGAAATCATCACCATCGTCATCACCAATGATCCTCTCATCAGGAGGGGGTCAATCTCCATCAACATCTTCACTAACACCATCTCCTCTCAAACCCTAGTTCATCTCTTGTATCCAATCTTTGTACCAAAACCTCATATTGGTACCTGTGGGTTGCTAGTAGTGTTAATTACTCCTTGTAGTTGATGCTAGTTGGTTTATTCAGTGGAAAAACATATGTTCAGATCCTTAATGCATATTAATACCCCTCTGATTATGAACATGAATATGCTTTGTGAGTAGTTACTTTTGTTCCTGAGGACATGGGTGAAGTCTTGCTATTAGTAGTCATGTGAATTTGGTATTCGTTCGATATTTTGATGAGATGTATGTTGTCTCTCCTCTAGTGGTGTTATGTGAACGTCGACTACATGACACTTCACCATTGTTTGGGCCTAGAGAAGGCATTGGGAATTAATAACTATATGATGGGTTGCTAGAGTGACAGAAGCTTAAACCCTAGTTTATGCGTTGCTTCGTAAGGGGCTGATTTGGATCCACATGTTTCATGCTATGGTTAGGTTTACCTTAATACTTCTTTTGTAGTTGCGGATGCTTGCAATAGGGGTTAATAATAAGTGGGATGCTTGTCCAATAAAGGGCAGTACTCAAGCACCGGTCCACCCACATATCAATTATCAAAGTAACGAACATGAATCATATGAGCGTGATGAAAACTAGCTTGACGATAATTCCCATGTTTCCTCGGCATCGCTTTTCTCTATATAAGAACTTGTCTAGGCTTGTCCTTTTCTACAAAAAGGATTGGGCCACCTTGCTGCACCTTATTTACTTTCATTGCTTGTTGCCCATTACAAATTACCTTATCACAAAACTATCTGTTACCAATAATTTCAGTGCTTGCAGAGAACACCTTACTGAAAACCTCTTGTCATTTCCTTCTACTCCTCGTTGGGTTTAACACTCTTACTTATCGAAAGGACTATGATAGATCCCCTACACTTGTGGGTCATCAAGACTCTTTTCTAGCGCCATTGCCAGGGAGTGAAGCGCCTTTGGTATGTGGAACTTGGTAAGGAAACATTTATATAGTGTGCTGAAATTTACTGTCACATGTTACTATGGAACATAATCCCTTGAGGGGCTTGTTCGGGGTATCTTCACGCCGACCAGTAGAGAAAAGAGTTGCTCCTCAACCTAGTGAACCTACTGAAAATGTTTACTTTGAAATTCCTTCGGGTATGATAGAGAAACTGCTAGCTAATACTTTTACAGGAGATGGAACATTGCATCCCGATTTGCACCTAATCCATGTGGATGAAGTTTTTGGATTATTTAAGCTTGCAGGTATGCCTGATGATGTTGTCAAGAAGAAGGTCTTCCCTTTATCTTTGAAGGGAGATGCATTAACATGGTTTAGGCTATGTGATGATATGGGATCATAAATCTACAAACGATTGAAATTGGAATTTCATCAGAAGTTTTATCCTATGCATCGTGTTCATCGTGATCGTAATTATATATATAATTTTGGCCTTGTGAAGGAGAAAGCATCTCTCAAGCTTGGGGGAGGCTTAAGTTAATGTTATATTCATGCCCCAATCATGAGCTCTCAAGAGAAATGATTATTCAAAAAATTTATGCTTGACTTTCTCTCAACAATCGCTCCATGCTCGATACTTCTTGTGCTGGTTCTTTTATGATGAGGACTATTGAAGTCAAATGGGATTTATTGGAAAGAATTAAACACAACTCTGAATATTGGGATCTCGACGAAGGTAAGGAGTCAGGTATGACACCTAAGTTTGATTGTGTTAAATCTTTTATGGATACCGATGCTTTTCGTGAATTTAGCACTAAATATGGACTTGACTCTAAGATAGTAGCTTCTTTCTGTGAATCATTTGCTACTCATGTTGACCTCCCTAAGGAGAAGTGGTTTAAATATAATCCTCCCACTGAAGTAAAAATAGTTGCACCTATTAAAGTTGAAGAAAAGACTGTCACTTATAATGATCCTATTGTGCCTACTACTTACGTTGAGAAACCACCTTTCACTGTTAGGATAAAGGATCATGCTAAAGCTTCAACTACGGTTCGTAAGAGTAATACTAAAACACCTACACCACCTGAGCAATTTAAAGTTGAACCTAGTATTGCTATGGTTAAAGATCTCTTGGCTGATAATATTGATGGGCGTGTTATTTACTTCTATGATGAAGCTGCTAGAATTGCCTGTTATTTCTATTAAAATAGGAGATCATTGTTATCATGGCTTATGTGATATGGGTGCTAGTGCTAGTGAAATACCTCATTCCTTATACAAAGAAATTATGCATGATATTGCACCTACTGAGATAGAAGAAATTGATATTACAATTAAGCTTGCCAATAGAGATACTATTTCACCAATTGGGATTGTTAGAGATGTTGAAGTCTTGTGTGGGAAAGTTAAATATCCTGCTGATTTTCTTGTTCTTGGTTCCCCACAAGATGACTTTTGTCCCATTATATTTGGTAGACCCTTCTTGAATACTGTTAATGCTAGGATAGACTGCGAAAAGGATGTTGTTACTATTGGTTTGGGAGATTTTCTCATGAGTTTAATTTTGCTAAATTTCATAGACAACCCCATGATAAAGAATTGCATAGTAAGGATGAAATTATTGGTCTTGCTTCTATTGTCATGCCTCCTAATGATCCTTCAGAACAATATTTGCTAGACCGTGAGAATGATATGTTTATGAATGAAAGAAGGGAGATAGATGAAGTATTCTTTAAACAGGGACCTATTTTGAAACACAACTTGCCTGTTCAAATCCTAGGGGATCCTCCTCCACCCAAGGGTGATCCCGTGTTTGAGCTTAAACCATTACCTGATACTCTTAAATATGCTTATCTTGATGAAAAGAAGATATATCATGTTATTATTAGTGCTAACCTTTCAGAGCAGGAAGAGGAAAGATTATTGAAAACTCTGAAGAAGCACTGTGCTACTATTGGATATACTCTTGATGATCTTAAGGGCATTAGTCCCACTCTATGTCAGCACAAAATAAAATTGGAGAAAGACGCCAAACCAGTTATTGATCACCAACGATGGTTAAATCCTAAGATGAAAGAGGTGGTAAGAAAGGAAATACTAAAGCTCCTTGAGGCAGGTATAATTTATCTCGTTGTTGATAGTCAGTGGGTAAGTCATGTCCATTGTGTCCCTAAGAAAGGAGGTATTACTGTCGTTCCTAATGATAAAGATGAATTGATCCTGCAAAGAAATGTTACACGTTATAGGATGGTAATCGATTAACACAAATTAAATAAAGCTACTAAAAAATATCATTACCCCTTACCTTTTATTAATCAAATGCTAGAAGGATTATCCAAACATACACATTTTTTCTTTCTAGATGGTTACTCTGGTTTCTCTCAAATACCTGTGTTAGCAGAGGACCAAGAAAAGACCACTTTTACTTGCCCTTTCGGTACTTTTGCTTATAGACGTATGCCTTTTTGTTTATGTAATGCACCTGCTACCTTTCAAAGATGCATGATGGCTATACTCTCTGTCTTTTGTGAAAAGATTGTTGAGGTTTTCATGGATGATTTCTCATTCTATGGATCTTCTTTTGATGATTGCTTGAGCAACCTTGAACGAGTTTTGTAGAGATGCGAAGATACTAGTCTTGTCTTGAATTGGGAAAAGTGCCACTTTATGGTTAATGAAGGCAATGTCTTGGGGCATAAATTTCTAAAAGAGGTATTGAAGTTGATAAAGCTAAAGTTGATGCTATTGAAAAGATGTCGTGTCCCAAGGACATTAAAGGTATAAGAAGTTTCCTTGGTCACGTTAGCTTTTATAGGAGGTTCATTAAGGACTTCTCTAAAATTTCTAGGCCTCTGGCTAATCTCTTACAAAAAATATATTCCTTTTGTCTTCGATGATGATTGTGTAGAAGCATTTGAAATACTTAAGAAAGCTTTGATTTCTGCACCTATTGTTCAGCCACCTGATTGGAATTTACCCTTCGAAATTATGTATGATGCTAGTGATTATGTTGTAGGTGTTGTTCTAGGACAAAGAGTTGATAAGAAACTAAATGTTATTCAATATGTCAGTAAAACTCTAGACAGTGCCCAGAGAAATTATGCTACTACTGAAAAAGATTTTTTAGCAGTTGTATTTGCTTGTGATAAGTTTAGACCTTATATTGTTGATTCTAAAGTAACTGTTCACACTGATCATGCTGCTATTAAATATCTTATGGAAAAGAGAGATGCTAAACCTAGACTTATTAGATGGGTTCTCCTACTACAAGAATTTGATTTGCATATTATTGATAGAAAGGGAGCTGAGAACCCCGTTGCAGACAACTTGTCTAGGTTAGAGAATGTTCTTGATGACCCACTACCTATTGATGATAGCTGCCCTGATGTACAATTAGCTGTCATAAATGCTTCTCGTACTGCTCCATGGTATACTGATTATGCTAATTACATTGTTGCTAAATTTATACCACCTAGTTTCACATACCAACAAAAGAAAAAGTTCTTCTATGATTTAAGACATTACTTCTGGGATGACCCACACCTTTATAAAGAAGGAGTAGATGGTGTTATTAGACGTTGTGTACCTGAGCATGAACAGGAATAGATCCTACGCAAGTGTCACTCCGAGGCATATGGAGGACACCACACTAGAGATAGAAGTGCACATAAGGTATTGTAATCCGGTTTTTATTGGCCTACTCTCTTCAAAGATGCCCGTAAGTTTGTCTTGTCTTGTGATGAATGTCAAAGAATTGGTAATATTAGTAGATGTCAAGAAATGCCTATGGATTATTCTCTTGTTATTGAACCATTTGATGTTTGGGGCTTTGATTATATGGGACCGTTTCCTTCCTCTAATGGGTATACACATATTTTAGTCGTTGTTGATTACGTTACTAAATGGGTAGAAGCTATTCCAACTAGTAGTGCTGATCATAACACCTCTATTAAGATGCTTAAAGAAGTTATTTTTCTAAGGTTTGGAGTCCCTAGATATTTAATGACTGATGGTGGTTCACATTTTATTCATGGTGCTTTTTGTAAGATGCTTGCTAAGTATGATGTTAATCATAGAATTGCATCTCCATATCACCCACAGTCTAGTGGTCAAGTAGAATTAAGTAATAGGGAGCTTAAATTAAATTTGCAAAAGACTATTAATAGATCTAGAAAGAATTGGTCCAAGAAACTTGATGATGCATTATGGGCTTATAGAAAAGCATATAAAAATCCTATGGGCATGTCTCCATATAAAATGGTTTATGGAAAAGCATGTCATTTACCTTTCGAGCTAGAACATAAGGCATATTGGGCCATTAAAGAGCTCAATTATGATTTCAAACTTGCCGGTGAGAAGAGGTTATTTGACATTAGTTCACTTGATGAACGGAGAACCCAAGTCTATGAGAATGCCAAATTGTTTAAAGAAAAAGTTAAAAGATGGCATGACAAAAGGATACAAAAGCGTGAATTTAATGTAGGTGATTATGTGTTGCTATACAACTCTTGTTTAAGATTTTTTGCAGGAAAACTTCTCTCTTGATGGAAGGCCCGTACATTATAGAGGAGGTCTATCATTCCGGTGCCATAAAAATCAACAACATCGAAGGCACAAGTCCGAAGGTGGTGAATGGTCAAAGGATCAAACATTATATCTCAGGTAATCCTATAAATGTTGAAACCAATGTTATTGAAACCGTAACCTCGGAGGAACACATAAGGGACACTTTCCAGAATGTTTCAGACTCCAAAAAGGAATAGGTATGTGGTACGGTAAGTAAACAGACTCCAAAACAGTTCTAATAGCAATTTTTCTCCGTTTTGGAATATTTAAGAAAATTGGAAAATAAGAAGTAGTCCAGGAAGGACATGAGGTGTCCACGAGGGTGGAGGGCGCGCCCTACCCCCCTGGGCGCGCCCCTGCCTCGTGGGCACCTCGTGTGCTCTCCGGAATTCGTTTTCTTGCACGCTACTTCTTTTAGTCGGTAAAAATTCATTATATAATCTCTGGAAGGTTTTGACCACCGTATCACGCAAATATACTCTGTCTTTGTTTCGAGCTGTTTTTCTGACAGATCTAGATCACCATGACGTCTTCAAGCGCCCCCAAGGACAAGTTTTTTGAGAAGGTCATCAACCCGTACCTTGCGGAGGTGCTGCATCACCCTCAAACCATTGAGATGCGTGAGGGGGTTCTGCACATCCGCAATGTTGAGGGACCAAGAAGGACCGGAAGCGTGGAGACAAGACTCGAAGCAATAACAACAAGTTTTCAAGTGCCAAGGGATGGTGGAACGCAGACTCAACGCCAACCAGATGATGATCGCGGAGTTCACCAACAACCACAAGCTAGATGCCAAGAACATTGGGGAGACCATCTTCAAGCTTCATGAGAAAATTGAGAACCTCCAAGCCCAGATCTATGACCTGCAAAACCAAAACTGTGAGTATGAATATAGATTCAAGAGGATGAGTTTGGCTGCAGATTTGAGGATCCCGGAGACTCGATCATCCTTCTATGATGGTGAGCCCATGCCTTGGAAGACGGACGACAAGCCTACATCATCAACAAATCCATCATCATCCCCTCCGAAGAACTAAATACATGGGTATGGGCACTCCCCTTAGCAACTGCCAAGCTTGGGGGAGGTGCCCTAGTATCGTATCACCATCACACTCCTATCTTTACCGTTTTTCTTAGTTCGATCCTTTTGGTAATATCTTGATCTAGTAGAATAAAGTTTTGGCATGAATTAGTTTTGAGTTTTGCTTTATGATCCCTCTATGTAATCGAGTATGTGAGCTATATATAATAAAGATTAGTGTTGAGTCAAGGGCTTTGCTACCTTGCTATGATCTTGAGGGAATAAAAGAAAGAATAAAAAGAAATTAAGAGATCATATTGATCTTATGGAGAGTAATGACTTCACATATAAAGAGTATGATGCATAAAAGTTGTTGAGAGTTGGCAAACATAGTTTTGGTCATCATTGCAATTAATAGGAAGTAATAAAGAAAGAGAGGTTCTCACATATAAATATACTATCTTGGACATCTTTTATGATTGTGAGCACTCATTAAAATATGACATGCTAAAGAGTTGATGTTGGACAAGGAAGACAACGTAATGGGTTATGTTTTCTTATTTCCGAAATAAAGTATATTGTCATGGATCATCCAACATGTTGAGCTTGCCTTCCCCCCTCATGCTAGCCAAATTCCTTGCACCAAGTAGATATACTACTTGTGCTTTCAAACATCCTTAAACCCAGTTTTGCCATGAGAGTCCACCATATCTACCTATGGATTGAGTAAGATCCTTCAAGTAAGTTGTCATGTTGCGTGCAATAAAAATTGCTCTCTAAATATGTATGACTTATTAGTGTGGAGAAAATAAGCTTTATACGATCTTGTGATATGGAAGCAATAAAAGCGACGGACTGCATAATAAAGGTTCATATCACAAGTGGCAATATAAAGTGACGTTCTTTTGCATTAAGATTTCGTGCATCCAACCAGAAAAGGACATGAAAACCTCTGCTTCCCTCGGTGAAGGGCCAATCTTTTACTTTTTGTCTTATACTTTATGCAAGAGTCATGGTGATCTTCACCTTTCCTTTTTACATTTTATCCTTTGGCAAGCACCTCATGTTGGAAAGATCCTGATATATATATATATATATATATATATATATATATATATATATATATATCCAATTGGATGTAAGTTGGCATGAACTATTATTGTTGACATTACCCTTGAGGTAAAAGGTTGGGAGGCGATACTATAAGCCCCTATCTTTATCTGTGTCCGATTAAAACTTCATAACCATAAGTATTGTGTGAGTGTTAGCAATTGTGAAAGATTAAATGATAGTTGAGTGTGTGGACTTGCTGAAAAGCTCTTATATTGACTCTTTCCAATGTTATCATAAATTGCAATTGCTTCAGTGACTGAGGTTACAGTTTGTTAGTTTTCAATGAAGTTTCTGATTCATACTTAACATTGTGAATAGATTGTTACTTGAGCATAAGAATGATCATGATGCCCTCATGTCCATATCTTATTTTATCAACACCTCTATCTCACAACATGTGGACATATTTTTCTTTATCGGCTTCCGCTTGAGGACAAGCGAGGTCTAAGATTGGGGGAGTTGATACGTCCATTTTGCATCATGCTTTTATATCGATATTTATTGCATTATGGGCTGTTATAACACGTTATGTCACAATACTTATGTCTATTCTCTCTTATTCTACAAGGTTTACATGAAGAGGGAGAACGCCGGCAGCTGGAATTCTGGGCTGGAAAAGGAGCAAATATTATAGACCTATTCTGCACAACTCCAAAAGTCATGAAACTCCACGAAAGTCATTTTTGGAATTAATAAAAAATATTGAGTGGAAGAAATACCTGAGGGGGGCCACCCACCGTCCACGAGGGTGGGGGACGCGCCCTACCCCCCTGGGCGCGCACCCCTGCCTCATGGGCCCCGTGGCAGCCCACCGGTGGCCATCTTCTACTATATGAAGGCTTTTACCCTGGAAAAAATCATAAGCAAGTTTACGGGACGAAAATCCGCCGCCACAAGGCGAAACCTTGGCAGAACCAATCTAGGGCTCCGGCGAAGCTGTTCTGCCGGGGAAACTTCCCTCCGGGAGGGGGAAATCATCACCATCGTCAGCACCAACGATCCTCTCATCAAGAGGGGGTCAATCTCCATCAACATCTTCACCAGCACCATCTCCTCTCAAACCCTAGTTCATCTCTTGTATCCAATCTTTGTACCAAAACCTCATATTGGTACCTGTGGGTTGCTAGTAGTGTTAATTACTCCTTGTAGTTGATGCTAGTTGGTTTATTCAGTGGAAAAACATATGTTCAGATCCTTAATGCATATTAATACCCCTCTGATTATGAACATGAATATGCTTTGTGAGTAGTTACTTTTGTTCCTGAGGACATGGGTGAAGTCTTGCTATTAGTAGTCATGTGAATTTGGTATTCGTTCGATATTTTGATGAGATGTATGTTGTCTCTCCTCTAGTGGTGTTATGTGAACGTCGACTACATGACACTTCACCATTTTTTGGGCCTAGAGGAAGGCATTGGGAAGTAATAAGTAGATGATGGGTTGCTAGAGTGACAGAAGCTTAAACCCTAGTTTATGTGTTGCTTCGTAAGGGGCTGATTTGGATCCACATGTTTCATGCTATGGTTAGGTTTACCTTAATACTTCTTTTGTAGTTGCGGATGCTTGCAATAGGGGTTAATCATAAGTGGGATGCTTGTCCAGGAAAGGGCAGTACCCAAGCACCGGCCCACCCGCATATCAATTATCAAAGTAATGAACGTGAATCATATGAGCGTGATGAAAACTAGCTTGACGATAATTCCCATGTGTCCTCAGGGTCGCTTTTCTCTATATAAGAACTTGTCCAGGCTTGTCCTTTGCTACAAAAAGGATTGGGCCACCTTGCTGCACCTTATTTACTTTCATTGCTTATTACCCGTTACGAATTACCTTATCACAAAACTATCTGTTACCAATAATTTTAGTGCTTGCAGAGAATATCTTACTCAAAACCGCTTGTCATTTCCTTCCTCTCCTCGTTGGGTTCGACACTCTTACTTATCGAAAGGACTATGATAGATCCCCTACACTTGTGGGTCATCATCCTCTTATAAAAAGCGCCAGCTAGAGAGCACCACTGTCATTTATATGCTTTGTTATTAATTGATGTTGAGTATGAGTGTGACTGGATCTCTTTTACCATGAATTACAATGTCTAGTCAGTCCTTGGTCTTCAGAGGTACTCTGCATTATGTTTTGCGGTCTCATAAAGGGCTAGCGAGATACCATTATATCATGATTGTTTTGGAGAAGTGTTGTCTCCGAGATTTATTATTATTGCTCGCTAGTTGATTATGCCATTGATATGAGTAAATGTGAGACCTAAATGCTATTGTGAGTATGGTTAGTTCATAATCTTTGTTGAAAACCTGAACATTAGTTAGATATATTTACAACGACAAGATCAAACAGAGTTTGTAGAAGTTTTTCTTTGTCACTTCCAGTTTGTCAACTGAATTGCTTGAGGACAAGCAATGGTTTAAGCTTGGGGGAGTTGATACGTCTCCATCGTATCTACTTTTCTGAACTCTTTTGCCCTTGTTTTGGACTCTAATTTGCATGATTTGACTTACGTTGTTTTCAGCAGAATTGCCTTGGTGTTATTTTTGTGTAGAAATAAAAGTTCTCAGATTGACTTGAAATTTTATGGAGAATATTCTTGGAATTAATAAAAAATACTGGTGAAAGAATCAACCAAAGGGGGTCCACCCGTTGGCCGCAAGCCTGGGGGGCGCCCCGTTGGGATGCGCCTAGGTGGCTTGTGGGCCCCTGGACCTCCTCCGACCCTAACTCCAATGCTATATATTCACTTTCGGGGACAAAATAATCAGAGAGAAGGATTCATCATGTTTTACGATATAGAGCCGCCGCCGCCTCCCGTTCTTCCTCGAGAAGGCTGATCTGGAGTCTGTTTTGGGCTCCGGAGAGGGGAATCCGTCGCCATCATCATCAACAACCTTCCTGCATCGCCAATTCCATGATGCTCACCACCGGGAGTGAGTAATTCTTTCGTAGGCTCGCTGGTTGGTGATGGGTTGGATGAGATTTATCATGTAACCGAGTTAGTTTTGTTAGGGTTTGATCCCTAGTATCCACTATGTTCTGAGATTCATGTTGCTATGACTTTGCTATGCTTAATGCTTGTCACTAGGGCCCGAGTGCCATGAATTCAGATCTGAACCCTTTATGTTTCCATGAATATATTTGTGGTATTGATCCGATCTTGCAAGTTGTAGACACCTATTATGATCTATGATCCGCATACCCCAAGGTGACAATAATTGGTATTCCTTCTGGTGATTATCGTAGTTTGAGGAGTTCATGTATTCACTAAGTGCTAATGCTTTGTTCTAGTTCTCTATTAAAAGGAGGCCTTAATACCCCTTAATTTCCATTAGGACCCCGCTGCCATGGGAGGGTAGGATAAAAGATGTCATGCAAGTTCTTTTCCATAAGCACGTATGACTATATACGGAATACATGCCTACATTATATTGATGAATTGGAGCTAGTTCTGTGTCACCCTAGGTCATGACTGCTACATGATGAATATCATCCGACACAATTATCATTGCCGATCCATTGCCTACGAGTTCGTCTCATATTGATCTTTGTTAAGTTACTTTTGTTGCTACTACTGTTACGATTGCTGCAAAACTACTACTGTTACTTTTGCCACCATTACCGTTACTTCCATACTACTTTGCTACTAAATATTTTGCTGCAGATATTAAGTCTTTCAGGTGTGGTTGAATTGACAACTTAGCTGCTAATACTTGAGAATATTCTTTGGCTACCCTTGTGTCGAATCAATAAATTTGGGTTGAATATTCTACCATCAAAAACTGTTGTGATCCCCTATACTTGTGGGTTATCACTTACCGTTGGGTCTTGTCCATCACATCATTCTCCTAATGAAGTGATCCCATTATCAAATGACAAATCATGTCCATGGTTAGGACACGATGTAGTTTATGTATTCACACAAGTATTTAAGTTTTCGGTCAATACAATTCTAGCATGAATAATAAACATTTATCATGAATGGGAAATATGATAATAGCCCATTTATTATTTCCTCTAGGGCATATTTCCAACAAGGGTTTGGTGTGTTCAACCTCTGCACCCCTCCCCACTCTATATAGGGGTGTGGGGAGGGCCGGCCAGCCTTGGCCCCTCCTCCAAGGAGAGGGCCGGCAGCCAAGGGGGTCGGGTGCCCTCCAGGCAGGTGGAGGCACCTCCAACCCTAGGGTTTGCCTTCCCAGGCGCATGGGCCTTAGGGGGCTGGTGTGCCTGGCCCAAATAGGCTAGGGACTTCAATCAATGCATGCCCTTGTGGCTGGTGGAACCCAGTGGTATACTTCCGGACCCCTCTGAAACGCTCCACAACCTTCTGGAAGCTTCCCGGTACAATACCGAAAAAAACCAAACTTCTTTCAGAACCCCGACAACAACTTTTCATATATAAATCTGTCTAGAGGTCCTCATTATGTCCCGGATCCCATCTGAGACTCCGAACTAACTTCATACTTCACCATATGAATATCTATCTCAATACTATCGCAGTGTTGTAGCGACCACAATCCGAATGGACCGAAGTCTTTGTGCATCAATATCATCCCTGGATCAGTAATGCTAACACGCACAGTACTCGAGGAATTATAACAGAGTTCAATCACACACTTATTACATTGAGTCCTCATAAAGAGTATGATTACACATAAATATCATGGCCGAAGGCCATCTAAACTAAACAATTGCGGAAGCTTCAAAGGCAAATGAGTCCATCAACTCCAATGGCATAGCTGAGTGCAAGACAACGACCTATCGCACCTTATTCATCGTCTGAGTAGTCTGCAACATGAGATGTTGCAGCCGTGTAGGTCAGCACATTGAATATGCTGGCAGAGTTACACTGTAAAGCAATGAAATGCAAGAACTATATCTACATGCAATATTTGGCTGGCGGAGGCTCTAAGTTTATGATTTTGCATAAAGCTAGTTTTTTCCTACAACAAAGGAATAAATTTATTTAACTACACCCAAGTTGTCCAATATTTGAGAAGGTTCCCCCAACTCAAATCACAATTAAAAGTATCATCATTAAACCCAATCAATTAGTTAAAGAGTGATGAGATCAACAATAATATCCAATTCCAGATACTATAGATGTCCACAACCGTGGACACGGCTAACCATGATTAGTTTATACACTCTGCAGAGGTTTGCGCACTTTTCCCCACAAGACTCAACCGCGTCCATGATCGGATGATCGAGACATAGTCTTTCAGAAGCACTTACTCTCTACTCCGGGCAGACCAGTACACCTACTTTCCCCTACATCTGCTATTCCACTTTTTTGAAAGTCACACAACTTACTCAACTATGCCAGAGCCCATAATGGCTTGTGGCTGCACACGGAAGTTTCTAGGCATGAAATATCATATGATCCCTTTGAACCTGGGTGGTGAACCGAAGGAAAAATCATACGGGTACTCCGAGATTTCCTTAAATAGACAATAGTGGGTTCCCCACGTGCCTCAACCAATACACACAGATGTATATTAAAGTTGCCACCTTAATGTTATCCAAGATTAATAACTCTCAAAACTTCCATGTGAAATCACAATCCAATCCCTGTCTAAGAGCATGGCTAAGCAATAGATAAGCATAACGTATATTCCCTGGGTGATCAAAAGGTATTAGGTTCCTACCTCAAGTAATACATGTTCCCAATCCTACTTGTGCAAATATTTGAGGGGTAACACTAATGCATAGTAAAAACTAGGTATAGAAGGGTATGATCAAAGTGTAACTTGCCTTGCTGACGATCTACAAACTCTAGAGATTTGTAGTAACAAGCTTCGCACTCCGGGTAATCTAGCATAGACAAACAGTAGCATGCATAAGCAATCACTCAAACGAAACAACGAGAAACCCGAGAAAAGATCCAAATCAAACATGAAAAAGGCCGTCGGCATTCTGGGAACGGGGGTCCCAAGACTTGCCTGCCTGCGGCCCAGGGCGTGGCTCCACCAGTGGCCCAGTACAACCCGTCTTTGTCAACCAACACTTGAGACCCTCGCGAGGGGCCAAGCCTCATGAGGCGGACGGCACAAGGCCTCCCTGGGAGTGGCCTCACCAGGCAGGCTCACGAGGGTACCTCGTGAGGTTCCCGTGACGCTAGCCATGACACTACTAGAAATACCACTACTAATGGCGCACCTAATATGGCCATTAATGGCGCATCAC
This sequence comes from Triticum dicoccoides, assembly GCF_002162155.2. Taxonomy (NCBI): domain Eukaryota; kingdom Viridiplantae; phylum Streptophyta; class Magnoliopsida; order Poales; family Poaceae; genus Triticum; species Triticum dicoccoides. The sequence continues at coordinate 497,279,514 of NC_041383.1, read as the reverse complement.
TGGTGCGCCACTGACAGCACGCCATTAGTAATTTTTACTAATGGCGCACCAGCTGGTGCGCCATTAGTATCTGGTATACTAATGGCGCACCACCTGGTGCGCCATTAGTATCTGGTATACTAATGGCGCACCACCTGGTGCACCATTAGTATATGCGAGGGTGCGCCATTAGTATGCCTCCCAGTTGGCATGTACACCCAGGTTCTTTGGCATACTAATGGCGCACCACCTCTGGATGCGCCATTAGTAACCGCAGCATACTAATGGCGCACTAGCCGGTGATGCGCCATTAGTATGCACTGTCATACTAATGGCGCACTGTCGTGTGATGCGCCATTAGTATGAATATTAGGTTTTTTTTATTTTTTTATTTTCTGTTTTTTGCACAGGTTACAAAATGTATAATTTGACAAAATATAGACAGCACACATCAACAATAGATTCATCAAATACAATAGAAGATTATCTTTGAATACAATTCATCATATTAGTCTCCGAATACAATTCATCATATTAGTCTCCGAATTAAAAAGACCGAACAAAGATAGAACATTATATTACAAGTCTCGAGACCGCGAGTAGCGAGTTTGTCTTCGCATTACAAGTCGATATCGATCATCTAAACTACCATCACATAGAAGAGAGCTGCGGTCATCACGATGAGCATCATCACGATGAAACTCGTCTTCATCCGGTTCCTCCAACGCTCCCTCCCCTCTCCCGCTAGATAGCGGGCGTATCTAGATTCGGCCTCGGCCCTAGTGGTGTACCCTTTGTAACTGTTACCGCTGAATCGGTGAACCTGTCTCCGACACTCCTCCCAGTCATCGTAGACCCCGGGAACCTTACCCTTGTACACGACATACGTCGGCATCACTATGCACTAGCCAAACGAAACGTTAGTACCAATTCACAGACAATACATAAGCAATATATAATTATGCAACAGAACGATCGGAAGAGAAAAGCAAGACATTAATAGCATCGATTACATCTAAGTTGAACGACTCTCAAAACCAAAGAGACATACTACAAGTTCATTAAAGTTTAATTACAACATGAGCCAATCGATGTTTCAGTCATGAAAGAACGGGCGTTGTCATCCTGCATTTGTAGCATTGTGTCGATGTCACTGTTGGACGGTTGATTTCTGAGGTAGAACTGCCCCGAGGTACGAAGGACATCTTGATGGATGATTTCCGCAAACTCCGACTGGATGCGAAAGAATTCTTGTCGGAGGTCCGCGTCCTGGATTGCCGACACGCTCGCGGCCCAATCTTGGAGTTTACTCGGTAGCAGAAGTTGATGATGGTCCCGTACGATCGCCCGCATGTGATGGATGGCGTAGTAGGCACCCTTCTGACCGCCAGGCGGCTGCTTGACGCAGCAGAACGTCGTATTGTGGGAGAACACGTGCTTGCCGTACTTACGAATAGGCCTGGTGAAGGTGCCTCCAGATTGGGCGTAGCCGGGGAGAACATCATCAAGAACCTTCTTGACATTTGTGTAGTCTATGTTCGACTGACGGTCCGGGTCGAAATACGTGGCCATGGAATATTTGGGGCTTAGGAGGATGAGCGTGCAACGTGTGTCACTGCAGAAAACACGGAATGTTAAAAGAAAAACGATCGAAAAGTAAGAATTCATATGTTACGGGCCGGTTGAGGGGAGGACTTACTCGGGAAAGTAAGGCACGAGGAAGTTATCCTTATCTTGGTTTGCCAGAATGACGCCTTCGAGGTAAGAACTCGCGACTTGCCGGTCCCCAGCGCTGCCCAAGATCTTGGCACGCATGTAGAAGGGGTCGACTATCACGATGTCCGGGGTCTTGTCGCGAATGATCCGCATCTCCATACTCAGCGAAAATACCCAAACGAAGGTGTAGTGCAGCGGATGAAGGTTAAACATAGCAAAGATGTCATCAAACCGCAGGACGATCGTACCCCCGATGTCGCCATCCACAAAGCCCTTGCCCTCTGGCACCTTGGCCACGAAAACCGGGTATGCCACATCCTTCTCTCTGAGACGCCGCTTCTCCAAAGAAAGAACACTGTCGTGCAGACTCCGCATAGCACCGGTTGCAGCATTGAGCATATTTGGTGGTAGCATCGCCCTACCCGCCACATGCACCCTCCTCGAGATATCCTGCGGTGAAGGTGGCCCGTCCTGAGCACGGATCGTACTCGGTGCCGGCTGGCTCGCACCCTTCTTAGTCTTTCTTTTGCGTGCCTTCTTCTTCTCCTGTAATGGGACCGAGTTCTGCTCACAGATCGCCTTCTTGAGTGTGTTGGGGCTGATAATATTTCGCACCTCGCCTATCTGAGGCTCGGTGAAGTCGGCAGCTAGAGGCGTCTCCTGAGAGCTGAACGCCAGACGGCGCCTGTTGCAACTTGGCTTCTCCGCGGTACGAGCTAGATCTCACACGTCTTTTGTTGGGTTTGGTTCTTGAGAAGGAGGCCCCATGAAGTCGCCATCGTACCCATGCTCGGCAAAGTACTGATCGACGTTGCCAAATGTATCATCGTCGTCGTCGTCGTCGTTCTGATCCTGTGCCATATGCATGTTTGGATCCAGTGGCATAGGGATGTCCGGCACCGTTACGGCGGTCTTGCCATGGGGCCGACTTGGCGCCGGCACGACTGGCGGTGTTGTCTTTGGGGTGGTGTCCCCCGCCCCCAAACGAATCTGGCTCTTCGGCCAAAGCAGGGGCCAGCTCAGGCAGGCGCTGAGGGTCATCACGTCATCATCGTCGGCCCCGACGGGTCGAATCGGAGGTAACAAGTCGTCGCAGCCTGGCAGCACCCGAACCAGTTGAACCCTAAACAAGTTGGGTGGCATCTGGGTACCGTGGAACAAGGGGTTGCCCGGTTGAACGATTTTTCCCTTGGCGACATCGACCAACTCGTTGTTCACGAAGTGGAAGAGAGTGCACGGAACGTCGGCGGCGCCCTGCGAAAACATGTAGGGCGTCAGGGATGCCCAGTCAAAGGCAAGGAGATGAAGTCCTCGGCCGAGAGAGGCTTAATTAGTTACCGTGATGATGGCGTCGAGCTCGGCTAATGTCGAGGCACCGCCAACGGCGGGCGTGCAGTTGACGGAGCGGCCGCTTGCTGAAGAGGTGCCGGCCGGCGTACACCCGGGTGCATTAAGCTCCCGTGCCGGCGTCGGAGACACCAATGCCGCCTCCGCCGGAGGCACCAATGGCCCCGCCATCGCATTATGCGAGTTGCTGGCCGTGAAGCTAGGAATCGGGGGCGGCCCCTGTTGGCCGCCCGCAATCCATGCACTCAACCCCGAGATCAAGGTAGGCACAAGGGCGGTGATCGTCGCTCCGAGTCGTTGTTCCACTTGCTCTTGGACAATCTCCGGAATCTGCGCCACCTGTGCCTTGAGTTCTTGAACCTCTCGCGCCTGGCTTTCCGAGCTGGTCTTTTTCTCCTTCCGCACACCAGCGGTATAGTATGACCCCCATTTTGTCGACAAGCCTTTGCCGGCCACACAACCAGCTGACGTCGGCTTACTGAGCTTATCCTTGTTCTTCATTATATTCAACCCCCTATTTAGAGTGGTGTCCCAAGGGTTGCTCTGAGTCGACCCCGCGCTACTGCTTTCAGTCGCCTGCGGAAGGAATGTGAACCATTTAGAAATTCGGCTTCATTAATTAGAATGCAACCATATGGAGCTAATTACGCGGGGGTGTATTCCTTACCAGAACAAGCTCAAGCTGCCTGGTCTTCGGATCCGTGGTAAGCTCCTTTGTTTTCGGGTCCTTCTTGTACCGGGCCCTGACAAAGTTCCTGGTCTGCTTGTCACCGTATTTATCGAAGAGGGGCGGTAGGCCTTGCTCGGCACGGTCCGCCTCCTCCTTGTCCCATATAGGCTCCGCCACTCTGTAACCGACGGGACCGAGTGTGTGTTCCCCTATGTTCAGCTCCCGCATTTGTTTCCCCCACTCACTTGATTGGGAGCTTGCGGTGCTCGAGCAATTGATCTTGAAGTCGTTGTAGTCATCTTCGGTGATCGAAGGATTTTTCTCCTTGATCTTCTCATAACTCTCACCTTTCTCGATCATTCTCTTCACATTGCTTTTCCAAGTAGACAGGGCCTTGCTCATCTTCGTGAGGGCAGCATTGTTCATTTTATTCCCTTTGAGGCTTGTGTTTTCGAATTCAGCGGGGAACTTGTATCGTTCGTGCAGCTTCGTGAAGAGGAGGTGGCGCAAATTCCCCCGGTCAGGATGCCTCAGGTTCTCGGTGTTGATCGAGACGGTGCTCCGGACAATGCACCCGAGCTGAAGCGAGTACCCCTTGACTATTCGTTCGGGCGCCGTTGGATTCCCGTTGGAGTCCACTTCAGTAACTTCCTCCTTGAGGGTGCGGAGCACGATCGGGCGCCGGTCCTTCCGTTGCCTCTTCGGCTGGCTGCTATCTGTGCGTGCGCCGCCATCATCAGTGGTGGCATCCTCGGCGGCACCATCAGTGGTGGCATCAGTGTGGTCATCCTCGGCGGCACCATCCGTGGTCTCAGGATCGGTGGGGAAGGCGGCGGCCTCATACAAGTGAGGTTGTTCCTCCTTCTCCTGGGACAGCTCCCAGAATGCCTTGCCGCCCGAACCCCCGGCCTCATCGTTGTGGGCCATGTTTCTCTCTAAATAGAAACAAAGTTTGGTCAAAAAGTTGGTTATTGTCAAGGAACAAGATCATGGTCTCATCATTTAGGGTTTGTCGACACCGAGGCATCCTAAAATCTAAGCTTTTATCATTGAGGGTTTTTCGACGCCAAGGCACCCTAAAAGCCTAACTTTTCATCATTTCGGTTTTTATCGACACCGAGGCACCCTAAAAGCCATGCATTAGTCACAAGTACGCCGGGGCACTTGATCCTACTTAATTAACTACTAAGATACCCCGGCCCATGCATTAGTCACAAGTACCCCATATGTCCTATTTTTAGCAAAGTCATGCTAAAATTCACAGAAAATTTCAGCATGACCTTTGCTGAAAATAGGACATATGGAGTACCCGAATTTGCCGGAACGGAAGTTAATCGACATTCCGGCAAACTCAAGGGCCTCTCGGGGTACCTGCAAAATCATCACGACACGATGGTCGGAGACAAAACCCAGCAAACTAGCAAAATCATCACAAATTGTTTTCTGTTAAAGATGATCATCATCTTTACAAGTCTTTCTCAATGTGATCACAAGTAATTCAGAGGCATCACATATATACTAATTAATCAACTGCTATCAGGAGACAGTTTCTTCTTCTAAGTCCATCTCACGGTTCGCTGAATTAAGAAAAATACATTATCATTTCAGAAAACTTACGCAAACTACTCAAAACAGGAAGAAGAAGAAAAACACATTTCAGAAGGAAAAAACTGCATGCAAAAATAGCTTTCAACTTAACTCGAATGCTTGTATATATCATTATAAAAATTGGGTGCTAACTGACGCAAACTTCTGATAATCATTCAGAGCAGCTCAACAAACTTTGAACAAGCAGGACTCATGGCCAAATTAAAGTAGAGTAATCCTACGGTGCATTTCCGATAAATCCATGGATGGATGTACGTATCACTACAGATTGAACACAACATTTCCATTAATTTTTTCTCCAACTGGTAGTATAATAACTATACTCTAATTCAGTAAGTAATTTAATCTCTGGGCCAAGACCTACAAGTAGATTAATTGACTAAGGAGGAGAAAAAGACCTGCGGCGGCTCTCCATGTTTGCGAGAACCCTTGCAATCTACCCCCTCTGTGTCAAAATATAAGTCATTTTTGACACTATCATAGTGTCAAAAACCGTCTTATATTTTGATACGGAGGGAGTATTTCATAGTTTATATCTATTTGTGAGCCACTTATCCCTTGCTCCCAATGCTGCTTCAAGTTGTACTCTTTGTTGAGATGGCTAGCAAAGATTTATTTGACCAATTTATATGCTACTCAAAAGAGGATATATGCTACAGGAGTACATGTACTTCTCTGAACTGAAGTGTAACCATTTATTTGTCAAAAGTTTCTGTACATATCTATTCCCAGGTCGTACAATATTTTGACATCCAAGTGTGCAGCAAGACATTCACAAACAGAGCAGCAGCATACAGTTCCAAGTTTTAAGTTCCAGGACAAGCCCACACTGTCGTTCCTAATTCAGAGATGTGATTCAGCATTTGTTCAAAACTAACACTTGCATATATACCAGCAGATACTGCCCTCAAGTTGCAGTTATTCCTCACAGGTATGTGCTAGTGTAACATGCTCTGTAGTATGTTGCTCTATGACTCATAAGCGCAAGGTGCTTACTTTTCTTCCCATGATGTGACCATTACATCAGCTGATTACCTCCCACTAGACTACATTTCTTCCACATAGAAGATAAGAAGAAAAAACTACTACCTCCATTCCTAAATATAAGTCTTTCTAGAGATTACACTATGGACTACATGTGGATCAAAATGAGTGAATCTAGACTCTAAAATGTGTCTATATACATCTGTATATAGTTTGTAGTGGAATATCTAAAAAGATTTATATTTAGGAACGGAGGGAGTAGACTTCATTTCCTCTGCACCGGTTCTTGTCTGTGTTTGATACTACTTGCTCCACTCACTCGCTCACTCAGTAACCGGCTGGAACTTACACTGACTTGGTTGCAGTCATGGATCTCTGTTATCCATAGCGGGAGACAAGTAGCAGAGAGGCCAGTTGTGCACAAACCTACAGGGAAAGAAAAAAAGGAGCTTCCAAACAGTTCAGATCTTCAAGTATGAGTGTATGTGAATTCATTACTGCTACTAACTGGGTTGTCAATGATCACAAAGGCCGGCTTTTCTCAGCGGTGCTCTGCTCACTTCTTTTCCTACAGTTCACTGCTGCTTTTTGAATATGATAATCCGTGATTGCAGCTGCACGCGTGCTCTGCTAACACATGACTACAGTGGATATTGAGTATACTCTGCATGTGCAGCTGCATAGAACAAGAGAGTAATGCCATGGGAGGTGGCCAAAGTGTCAAGCCAGCTTTGACATTATTACTCCACAACATTGTCCTCTCTGTGGATGAACTAGTGCAAAGAAGAAGACAGTAGGCAATCTAACCTTGGCCACTACTAGTTGGTAACCTTAGTGCCATCATTCGGGCCTTGTGTTAAATTATAGGGGGAGAGGAGGAGGGGGAGCTCACAGGGGCGACGAGGTCCGGGTGGTGGTGTGGGTGCTCCGGCGACGGTGGTGTGGACGGGGCGGCGTCCGGGCCACCGGCGACGAGGGCGGCGGGGCGATGGCGAGTCGGCCTGGCCACCGGAGTCGGCCGGGCGAGGTCAACGGCGAGCGCCCCCTCTTCCTCCTCCTTCTCCGTGGGGAAAGCGGCGGGGCGGCGGCGTCGGGAGAGGAGAGGGCGGCGTCGCGGCGTCTCACGGCGTCGGGGCGGCGTCGCGGCGTCGGGGCGGCGTCGAGGCGGCGGGGCAGCGGCGTCGGGAGAGGAGAGGAGAGGGGAAGGGGATCGAGGGCGAGGGCGAGAAGGGGATCGAGGGCCGGGGAGGAAAAATATGGATGGGGGCACAATACTAATGGCGCACCACCCCCCGGTGCGCCATAAGTATATCCACACTAATGGCGCACCTCACCCTGGTGCGCCATTAGTACTTTTTTTTCTGCTCGAGCCAACAGGTTATCTCCCACCTGACCTGATCCACACCAAGTCCCCTCTACTAGCTCAACTGGTTAGTAGCCAGTTCTCACACCAGGAGGTCCTGGGTTCGAATCCCAGGCTCCACAAATTTTTTTTTATCATTTAAAAAGCTGTTTGATACTTATTTATGTTTAAATATGTTCAAACTTGTTTAAATAATAACAGTAATATTTTTTTATAAGACAGTAGCATTTAAAAAGCTGTTTGATACTAATTTTTTTTATAAGACGGTGCGCGGGGTGCGGGGGGTCGGCGGCGGCGGTTGGGTAGGGGAATCGAGGGTGCGGTGGGTCGGCGGCGGCGGCCGGTGGACTTGGGGGGTGCTCGGCGCCGAGGGGGACCGGATCTGGCGAGGTGGGATAGCGGTCGAGATGGAGGGGGATCGAGGTGGGCTCCACAAATTTTTTTTTAGCATTTAAAAAGCTGTTTGATACTAATTTTTTTTATAAGACGGTGCGCGGGGTGCGGGGGGTCGGCGGCGGCGGTTGGGTAGGGGAATCGAGGGTGCGGGGGGTCGGCGGCGGCGGCCGGTGGACTGGGGGGTGCTCGGCGGCGAGGGGGGCCGGATCTGGCATGGTGGGATAGCGATCGAGATGGAGGGGGATCGAGATCGAGTGTCCATGAAATTTAAAAATATTCATGATAGTTCAAAAAGTACCCATGAAATACAATCGAGAAATGAAGGCTACGATTTAAATACAATCGATCTTAGCTAGCTATCTGTTCACAATCTTTTTGCCCTTCTTTTTCGCAAATGGAGTTCTTCTATGGAACGGACGTCCTTTAGGTAGGGTGGTCCTGCTTCTTCTTGTGGTGTATGCTGCTACTTCATCATCGTCGTCATGTTCGATCCTCGGGTCGCCGTACTTGTCGAAGTCTTGCTCATTGGCTACTCCATCCATTCCGATGATCTTCCTTTTGCCTCTCCTCACGACAACACGACTGGGCTTTGGCGGGTCGGTAATGAAGAAGCATTGGTCCACTTGGGAAGCCAGTACCCATGGCTCATTTTTCGCGGTGACGTTTGCGCCCGCGGTCTTGGATTTGGCTTCGGGTATAACCATGGTGGTGAAATACCGGTCTTCTTTTATGACGTTCTTGGCCCATCTGACACGGAACATCGGGACCTTCTCTCCAGCGTAGCTCAGCTCCCAGATCTCCTCGATCCTTCCGTAGTATCTGTCCTTGTCGTTACCGATGTAGGATTCCATCGTTACCCCGGAGTTCTGATAACCATCGCTCTTCATGTCCTTGGCCTCGGTGTAGAATGTGTAGCCGTTGATATCGTACGCCTCATAGGTCATCAGGTTGTGCTCGGCGCCCTGTGACAAGGCGAATATGAGTTGTTCTTCCGCGGAAGAATCCTCATGTAAAGGGTACGACAGAAGCTTATGCTTGAACCAACGCGTGAAACATGAGTTGTGCTCTTTGAGTATATCTCCGTCCGTCCTCTGTTGGCCTCGGTCATTGTACGTCTTTTTAATAAAGGTTTTGTGCTCTACCAACCAAGGATCGACCACGTCTATGTGTTGTAGCGCGACTAGGTTTGCTCTTTCAAAGTAGGCGAGTCGACCCTCGAAGTCGACATGCATTTCGCGGCGACCCTCACGGTGACCCCATCCAGCGAGCCTGCCGAGGTGCCTGTTGACGGGCAGACCAACGGGGTTCTCGATGCCTAGATAATTCGTGCAGTAGGAGATGCACTCTTCGGTCAGAAAGCCCCTGGCTATGCTTCCTTCTGGACATGACATGTTGCGAACGTATCCTTTGATGACACCATTCATCCTTTCGAACGGCATCATGCTGTGCAGGAACGTCGGCCCGAGTTGGATGATATCCTCCACTATATGGACCAGCAGATGCACCATAACGTCAAAGAATGCGGGCGGGAAATACATCTCAAGCTCGCATAGTATCACCACGATCTCTTCCTGTAGCCTTCTGAGTTGCCTCACGCCAATCGACTTCCGAGAGATGACGTCGAAGAAGTTGCATAGGCCAAATAGCGTTTCACGGACGTGCGCGTCCATGATCCCACGGATTGCAACTGGAAGTATCTGCGTCATCAGCACGTGACAGTCGTGAGACTTCATCCCGCTGAACTTCTGCTTCGCTGGGTCTAGGTATCTGCTTATCTTCCCCGCGTAACCGTAAGGAAGTTTTACTCCTAGGAGGCAGGTGAAAAACTGCTCGATCTCCTCCTGACTTAGAGTGAAGCACGCGGGAGGGTAGTCATTTCCGGTCTTCTTGGCCTTTTTGCCTTTGCGACGACTTTCTGTGTCCTGCTTCGCCTCATCATCATCATCATCATCATCATCATCATCATCATCATCATCATCATCATCATCATCATCATCATCATCATATATAGCGTGAAGCTCCTGCCTGATGCCCATTGATTTCAAGTCTGCCCTTGCTTTCGGCCCATCTTTGGTCCTCTCTGGCATGTTGAGCAGGGTACCAAGCAGACTCTCGCACACGTTCTTCGTGATATGCATGACATCAAGGCTGTGAGGCACACGGTGGATCTTCCAGTACGGCAAGTCCCAGAAAACAGACCTCGTTTTCCATACCTTCAGCAGCGGCTCTGGCGCCTTTCGCTTCTTTCCCGGCTCTGGCGCCTTTTACTTCTTTCCCGGCAGTGGGCAGTCTTTCCAATTTTTCAACAGCTTGTCTATTTCCTCGCCGCTCCTCGTACACGGGCGTTTTCGGGGTTCTGTTTCACCATCGAACAGATCCTTGCGTTTCCTCCACGGGTCATCGTCACGAAGCCACCTTCGATGTCCCATGAACACGGTTTTCGAAGACCCGGGATCTCTATCTAGCTGGCGATACGTTGTGTCATCCATGCACCTTACGCATCCAGAAAATCCGTGGACTACCTGCCCCGCAAGATATCCGTAACCGAGATAGTCGTGCACCGTCGTGAGCAGTGCGGCTCTCATAGGGAAATACTCTTTCTCTGCGGCGTCCCACGTATTGGCTGGCGTTTTCCACAGCGTGTCAAGCTCCTCTTTCAGCAGCCCCAGATACAGATTGATGTCGTTCCCTGGTTGTTTCGGCCCTTCAATTAGCATACTCATGTGAATGTACTTCCTCTTCATGCACAACCAGGGGGGAAGGTTGTACATCCACACAAACACAGGCCAGGTGCTATGTGTGCTTCTCTGGCTGCCAAACGGATTGACTCCATCGGTGCTCGCGCCCAGCACGATGTTCCTTGGATCGTTCCCAAATTCTGGGTATTCGAAGTTCAATGCTTGCCACTGGCTTGCATCCTTAGGGTGACTCAGCATCTTGTCTTTTTTATCTATCTCCGGATCATTTGCGTCATCTTCTCGCTTCTTCTCCTCCCTATCCGCGTGCCAACGTAGGAGCTTTGCTACGTTAGGATCCGCGAAATACCGCTGCAGGCGAGGAGTGATCGGAAAGTACCACACCACTTTTCGAGGAGCTTTCTTCCTCTTCTTGTATCGAGTGACACCGCACACCGGACATATTGTAGACTCCGCGTGCTCGTCCCGATAAATGATGCAATTGTTCATGCACACATGGTATTTCACGTGCGGTAAATCCAGAGGACACACGATTTTCTTCGCCTCCTCCAAACTGGTCGGGCACTTGTTCCCCTTGGGAAGACGTTCGTGCCAGAATGACATGTTCTCGTCGAAGCATGCGTCGGTCATTTTGTGTTTTACCTTCATCTCCAGGGCGATGAGCGTTACTTTCAGGCGGGTATCCTCGGGCCTGCATCCTTCATACAATGGAGTAACCGCGTCTAACTCAAGTTGATCCATCTTGGCTTTCTCTCGGGCGGCAGCTCTTGCGTTATCCGTCTGCTTGAGAAGCAACTCTTGAATATGAGGGTCCTGCACCCAGCCCATCGATGGTCCAGCGTCGTCTGCTCCGCCGGCATCATCATCTTCATGATCATGCCCGTCACCTGCTCCGGCATCTTCCTCATCATCATGTCCTGCATCTTCTACATGATGACTGTGTACAGCATCACAGTCGTGATCATCTCCTGGGGATTCTTCGTCTTCTCGCCCGCCCGAGCCGCGGTGGTTGTCTTGCTGCCCTTCCTCATTTCTTGCCCGGCCCGCATGGACGACTTCATAGTCATCTTCATCACCTTGCCACCGATAGCCATCCATGAAACCACGCAACAGCAGGTGGTCCCGCACCTGCCCAGAATCCGGGTCCGCAATAAGGCTCTTCAGCTTGCATCTTCGACACGGACATCTTATCTCCGTCTCGTTCTTTTGAAGCATCTCGGCCTTCGCGGACCTCAAAAACCTATTCACGATGCCTTCGGTCATCGTGCAGACCATGGTCGCCTGCGGGGTAGAGCAAAACGATATTTTAGAACCAAACAAAAATTTGGCATGACCTTCCCTAAAAATAGGACCAAAAAGAATGCTTAATGCCAAAATTCTCGCCGAAACGGAAATGAATCAACATTCCGGCAAAATATTGGCAACTATCGCATATCAAATACCGGTACACCTCCAAACACAAACACATATGCAACACCACAAACATATGCAACACCACGAACATACATAGATCTAGCTAGGCCGTAAAAAGTGCATGTGCACATTGTTGTAAGGAGAACAACCTAAATATAGCTTCCCCCCTTACTTACCTATTAAAACAAGGTAATTTAACCACTTAATTTGAATGAATCTATGGTGGAAATGAGGTGAAAAAGAGGAGGCACCCGAGACAAGGAGGAGGTGGAGAGAATGAAGTGGGGAGAAAGTGAGTGTGTGGGTAGGAGAGGTTGTCCCAAATATCTTGTTGCTGCCCACTTACTAATGGCGCACCTCTTGCATGGTGCGCCATTAGTACTTACAACTACTAATAGCGCACTTGGGCAGGATGCGCCATTAGTATGTTTGGATAGGCGCACTAGTTCAAAAAAAAAAGTTTCTATACTAATGGCGCACCTGCTGCCTAGTGCGCCATTAGTAGTTACAACTACTAATGGCGCACTTTGCCGGGACGCGCCATTAGTATGTTTGGACAGGCGCACTAGTTAAAAAAAATTGATACTAATGGCGCACCCGTAGCATGGTGCGCCATTAGTTGTTTAAACTCTAATGGCGCATCAGATAGTGGTGCGCCATTAGTATATACTAATGGCGCACCATCTTTCTGGTGCGCCATTAGTGTCAATCCCATCTATAGCCATTTTCCTAGTAGTGTGACGACCAAGGCCAGGCGAGCGCCGTGTCCTCGTTTCCCCTTTGGTGCTAAGGGGGAAAGCACAAGTGCGGAGTACCGAGGCATCAGGCAAAGGTTTCCATATCGGTGCAACAAGACCAAGACCAGTAGGACGGCAGGACGGAGGTCATCGTGGAGCTCAAGACGACATCACCACCAGCGCCTTTGACAGGCGAACACCACCTTTAGTCAGGATAGCTTGTACTAGCTATCCCCTTTCAAATTGGCCGTTGTTGGATCCCTTCCCGCTCAATATTTGGGGACAGGACCAGGGCCTCCATAAATAGGACTAGCCACCATAGTAGAAGGGAGACAGAAACGAACTCAGTTCATCCTCGCACCCACCAAGCACAAGAACACCTCTCCTCAGGAGGCTGTTCTTCCCTTGTACTGTTCATCATCAGCCCAAGAGGCAATCCACCACCACCACACTGGTGTAGGGTATTACACCACAATGGTGGCCTGAACGAGTATAAATCTTGTGTCTCTTGCGTTGTGAGTTCACCGAGCTAAGCTTAGAGATCACGGCGAGGCTGAGGGCGAGATTTGGTAGGGGAAATCTTCGTGTGCACCCAGTGTTCGAACCTCAAGGGTTTTGCCGAAACCCTAAATCCGACATTTGGCGCACCAGGTAGGGGTGCGCCGGAGCTTTCCTTCCGCCAGTTAGCCCGCCGTCGCTCCGCGAGTCCAATGTCTGGCGACCCGATGACCAGCACCAACCGCTGGGCCGCCTGGCCAGCCCGGGCCACGCCGCCTGCCCAAGAAGGCCTCAACCCCACGCCCGAGGCAGCCCACGCACCGCAGAATGCTGCAGGGCGCGGGCGGCATGGTCACACACCGCCTGCCCTTACTCCGCGGTAGGTGCAGGCAGCCGCAAGGGCCTCAAGCCACGTCGTGGCCACACCGCCGCACACCCGACAGGAACAAGCAAACATGAGAGCCGCGCTCACTGTGGTTCGGGAGCTGCTACGATGCAGGTTGATGGAGAGCGGTCGGGATGCGTTGCTGGAGCCCGTTGCCGAGCTCCTAGATGCCGCGGCCTCGGGGGCACCGCCCTTCTGCTTCTAGCTTGCACCCTGGGCCTCGACCGGATCACATGACGGACCTCGCCGCGCCCGCGTGCCCCCAAGCACGCCCCAAGGCTTCATCGACACCAGCTCAACCATCGGCGCCGGACGCCAGGTCGTGCCACCTTCCTTCGATGAATGAGGGCATGCGCATTGCCGCCTACAGCCCGGGCGGGCCGCTGCCCTACCATCCTCAAGACGGTGCGCTAGGCCGGGCAATATGGAGTGTGGGGCACTACGGCGAAGTCTTTGAGGCGGCGGCTTCGGAGGCTTACGTGCCCCGCATGGTGGATCGGGAGTACGCGCTGGAAGACGACCCTGGTTCGTTCCTCGGGCCAGGCTGGGAGGAAGAGACGCCGGAAGCCAAGCCCTTCCAGGAGCCTCAAGGGAGCCTCACCAACCGCGCCGGCAGCAGCAGCTACCGGGTACCACTAATTCCTCAGGAGCAATTTTATGCTAACCATGGGTCGCAGGAGGGTCAGGTCACAGCAGCGGACGACTGCCCCAGCTCGACAGCCTCCCTTCCACTAGGAGGAGTGCACTGGGGCTGCAGGAGAGGGGCCGAGAGCAAGGCCCCTCTCCACGGCGCATGAAGCAAGGCGTCCCCCGGAGGTAGGCCCTCTGCTGGGGAGGTGCTGCAAAGCCTACCCCTGGCAGAGGACCCGTGGTCGCCAAGGGCGCCGCTGGCGTCCCCTTTGCCCCTTGGCATCGTCCTGGTTTCCGGTCGCCGCCAATGGTGGTCGAGGGTGGCGCAAGGCGGGGCCCTCGTCTGGCGATATGAAGTAAGGCACACGCATGTGAAGCTCGCCGCCTGTGACACTCTCACGTAATAATGAGTGGGGATGTACACGCCGCGGAGCCTCAGGAGTGCCACCCTCGGGCCTTGGGGGCTCCCTCCCACGCCCAGTGGTAGCACTTAGCTCCGCGCTGGTGAGAAGACATGAATACTAGACTAGGCACCGGACGCGGCCATTTTCTTTTTGACTCCCTTTCTGTAGTCGTGCTTCCTTGCTTCGGATTTAAGTTGGAGTTGAATTTTCATTTGTGTGCGTGGGAAGGGTGACTTTTCTCGTTCGTGTGATTTCTTGCGTTCTAGTTCATGCCTCAATTTGGAGTTCGCATCGGTTGCCTCCCCCTCGCGAGCCCCTCGCAGGCGGGGCTGGGCGAAGCGCACGTACGCTGCGCGCATGCCATACTACGGCTGGCACTTGCTCTCACGAGGCCCTCTCGACTGGGTCCGCAGGTCCCTCAGGGAATCCCCGGAAACTCACGACATCACAAGCCGGTCCAGGACTTGTCCTGGCTAAAGGTAAAATACAACAGCAAGCTCGCCGCAGGGCCCGTAGGCTCATATATTCAGCATTGGCCCTGAAAGCATAGAGACGGCAATCTTTTTACATGAGGGGCATCCCCTCCCAAAATGCTCTTACAACCTTTGGGGCCATGCCTGAGCTTTTGTATGCAAGATAAACAGCAGAGAAACATGGGATCAGTAAGACATATCGCTCACCGCGTCCCCAGGGTCTCCTCCAGATGCATCGCTGGCGCCGCTGGCGCTGGCGCTGGCATCGCCATCACCATCACTGGCACCACCGTCACCATCGTCGACCACGTCGCCTTCGTCCGCCGCAACTACCACCCCGTCATTGTTGGAAACAAAGGCCCTAACAAGTGCATCCACGTTATCCTCCACCCACCGCGCCAGGTTGCCCCGGATGGCCTCGGGCACCGGGGTGATGGCGGCGTCAAAGTCAAAGTCGGGGTAGGTGTTCTGAAGATGGCTGAAGACGCGGGAAAACGCGTGCCCGAGCAGGCTGCGGCTCCTCTCCTCAACAAGCTGGTGAGCTCTCTCAGAACAGTTCTCCAGGCGCATCACCGCGTCGGTAAAGAAGCGGAGATGACTGGCATAGTCGGTCGCGTGGGGATGCGGGGTCTCATCACAGATGTTGCCCAGGGCCACGTTGGCCCTGTTCCTGAGGTCCTGGAGCATGGGGGCGTGCACGTGCTCCAACATCCGCTGTTGAAGCACTTCCTCCTTGTTCTGCTGCATGATGGACTCGGCGTTGGCAACCCGCTGCTGAAGAGGAAGAAGCTCGGCACGGGCGGAGGCCAGCACGGCCTATGCGGAGACCAGGGCGGCTGCGGCGGCCTCCACGCGTCGTTCCGCTTCAGTTAGCCTGGACCTGAGGGCGGCAGTCCTGCCCGCAACCTCGGCTTCAACTAGTTTCAGCCTCAGGTTATACCTGCTCACAAGATCTGCGCGAGCCTCGGCCATGTGACGGTCGACCTCCTCCTGGACCCGGGCCTTGCGTGCGCCAACGGTGTCCTCCGCTTGGGCATCCTGGCGCTCCCTCGTCTCCAACTGCTCAAGCTCAAGACTGCGCTCTATGGCCTCCACCGTCAGCGCTTCCTCATGCATCAGGACCTCCCCCTCCTCGACAGGCATCCCCCTCAGCGACGCAAGGGTGGCTTGGCGCGCCTTGATACGTCTCCAACGTATCTATAATTTTTGATTGTTCCAATGTATTATATTACCCCTTTTGGATGTTTATGAGCTTTATTTTACACATTTATATCATTTTTGGGACTAACCTACTAACCGGAGGCCCAGCCCATATTGCGGTTTTATTGCATGTTTCAGTATTTCGAAGAAAAGGAATATCAAACGGAGTCCAAACGGAATGAAACCTTCGGTATCGTAATTTTTTGGAAGAATATGATCCGGGAGACTTGGAGTTCATGTTAGAAGATCCTCGAGGAGGCCAAGAGATAGGAGGGCGCCCCCCCCCCTACTGGGCACGCCTCCCTGTCTCGTGGACCCCTCGAGCACCTCTCGACCGACTTCTTTCACCTATATAAACCTACGTACCCTAAAAACATCTAATATCAAGATAGATCAGGAGTTCTGCCGCCGCAAGCCTCTGTAGACACCAAAAACCTCTAGGGTGCCAGTTCCGGCACCCTGCCGGAGGGGGAACCCATCACCGGTGGCCATCTTCATCATCCTGGTGCTATCCATGACGAGGAGGGAGTAGTTCACCCTCGGGGATGAGGGTATGTACCAGTAGCTATGTGTTTGATCTCTCTCTCTCTCTCTCATGTTCTCTCTATGGCACGATCTTGATGTATCGCAAGCTTTGCTATTATAGTGGGATCTTATGATGTTTCTCCCCCTCTACTCTCTTGTGATGAATTGAGTTTCCCCTTTGAAGTTATCTTATCGGATTGAGTCTTTACTTTGAGAACACTTGATGTATGTCTTGCCGTGTTTATCTGTGGTGACAATGGGATATCACGTGCCACTTGATGTATGTTTTGGTGACCAACTTGCGGGTTCCGCCCATGAACCTATGCATAGGGGTTGGCACACGTTTTCTTGACTCTCCGGTAGAAACTTTGGGGCACTCTTTGAAGTACTTTGTGTTGGTTGGATGAATTTGAGATTGTGTGATGCATATCGTATAATCATGCCCACGGATACTTGAGGTGACAATGGAGTGTCTAGGTGACATTAGGGTTTTGGTTGATTTGTGTCTTAAGGTGTTATTCTAGTATGAACTCTTTTATATATTGATCCAAAAGAATAGCTTTGAGGTGGTTTCGTACCCTACCATAATCTCTATGTTTGTTCTCCGCTATTAGTTGCTTTGGAGTGACCCTTTGTTGCATGTTGAGGGATTGTTATGTGATCTATCTATGTTATTATTGTTGTGAGAACTTGCAATAGTGAAAGTATGAACCCTATGCCTTGTTGCCTACCATTGACATACCATTTACGCTCACTTTTATCATTAGTTACCTTGCTGATTTTATATTTTCAGATTACAAAAACCTTTATCTACTATCCATATTGCACATGTATCACCATCTCTTCACCGAACTAGTTCACCTATACAATTTACCATTGTATTGGGTGTGTTGGGGACACAAGAGACTCTTTGTTATTTGGTTGCAGGGTTGTTTGAGAGAGACCATCTTCATCTTATGCCTCCCACGGATTGATAAACCTTAGGTCATCCACTTGAGGGAAATTTGCTACTGTCCTACAAAAATGTGCACTTGCAGGCCCAATAACGTCTACAAGAAGAAGGTTGTGTTGTAGACATCAAGCTCTTTTCTGGCGTCGTTGCCGGGGAGGTGAGTGCTTGAAGGTATATATTTAGATCTTGCAATCGTATCTTTTTGTTTCTTGTTTTATCACTAGTTTAGTTTATAAAAGAAAACTACAAAAAAATGAAGTTAAGTTTGTCTCATATGCTTCGTCTTTTTAATATCTTTCGTGAGTATGATGGAAAGGAAAATTGTGCTCAAGTGCTAGAAAAAGAATGTAGTAAAATGCTTGGTACTAAATCTTTGAATGATGAGCATTATTGCAATGTTGTTAGTATGAACTCTTTGAATATCCATAGTACTAATGATGATTGCACTAGTTATGATGAAAATGTCTCTTATAAGCATGTTGATTTTTGTGGAGTAGAATGGGTTTGCATGGACACACCGAATAGAGAAAATAGATATTGCAAGAGGCATAAGTATTTAGAAACTAAAGGTTTGCAAGAAAGTCTTGATGAGTGTGCTAAAATATTCAATATTTTTCGCGCCCCTTGTGAACTTTGCAATGAACGTGGCCATTTAAATCTCCAATGCAAATTGTTTCATGATCGAATCATGTCCAAAAATTTTGATGAATAGATTTCCCTTGCGCATCATAATGAACTTAGTTTTCTTTTGGGGTATGAAGAAATGAAACGTATAACTGAAGGTATTCCAAAATTTAATCTTGATAGATTTCTTGATTATGATCTAGAGAAGATTTATATGTTTTGCGTGGAGAATTGCATTGAAAATCCTTATATTGCCATTTACCTAAAGAAAAGAAAGCAAATAGAAGATGATGAGAATACTAATGAAAGGGAAGATACTTCCCAATATCCTCCTATTATTTCTTATGATGAATCAGGTAACGAGGAGGAGCTTTTTATTCAACCAATCTCGGCAATAAGGAGCTCAAAGAGGAAGGTTGAACCTACACATAATATGAAGAAGAAAAAGAAACGAAGGAGAAACAAAGGTAGAAAGGTATCCCTCCCAAATGATGTTGCTCCTACTACTCATTGTGATGATGATAATTGCTTTACTATTGGTGCTATCCATATTTTTAACGATGAGAGTGATTATGATTATGATATGAAAGGGCCCAAGCCTGGGGAAGCTATGTTTGATGAGGATGAAATATTTGAGAATATATTTGCTGAAATTAATGTTTGTCCCAAGCTTGGGGATGCTACATTTATTGAAGATGATATTTTTAGCATCCCAAGTTTTGATATGCAAAGTTGTTATGATGATAGCATGCCTCTTACCTATGATGATTATATTGATCAAAGTGGGTTTGGAAGAGTGTCAACTTTAGGAAGTAGTGATCCCACTATTTTGGAGGATGTTGAATTTTATTGTGATGAATACCAAAGTGGATTTGGAAGAGTGTCAACTTTATTTAGTGATTCCACTATCTTGGGAGATGTTTCAATCGACTATGATGAGAACGAAGTTGCTACTTATGATGATTATTGTGATGAAACTTATGCTATAAAAAGTAATGATGATTATATTTATAAAACTTGTCATGATTATGATTATCCTTTTCTGAACATTACTCTTTTAATGTGGAAACAATTTTTAGTGTTCAAGTCTCTTATGATACTCCCACTATTCCGAATGAGAAGAATTTTGCTTATGTGGAGAGTAGTAAAATTTTCTATGCAAGTAGATCATGAAAAGAATGCTTTAGGTGATGGTTATATTGTTGAATTCATTCATGATGCTACTGAACATTATTATGTGGGAGGAATATATGCTTGTAGGAATTGCAATAATATCAAGTTTCCTCTCTATGTGCTGAAAATTTTGAAGCTATGCTTGTTTTGCCTTCCTATGCTAGTTGATTATTGTTACCATAAGTTGTTTGCTCAAAAAATACCTATTCATAGGAAGTGGGTTAGACTTAAATGTGTAATCATATGCTTCATGATGCTCCCATTATGTTTCAATTCTTATCTTTTATGTGAGCATCATTGTCATCATCATGCCTAGCTAGAAAGGCATTAAAGAAAAGCGCTTGTTGGGAGACAACCCAGTATTTACCCTTACTGTTTTTGTGTATTCTCATGATTATGCTACTGTAGTAATCATGTTTTATAGCTTTTGTTTCAATAAAGTGTCAAGTAAGACCTTTAGGATAGCTTACGGTGATAGTTGTGTTGATCCTGCTGAAAATCAGAAACTTTTACACCCAGTAAATTAGTTTTTTTAATTCACAGAAACATTCTTCTGATATGATTCTTTTTTCTCTGGATTTGCACACGAATTGGTTAGGACTTCCTAATTTGGTAGGATTTTTGGAGTTCCATAAGTATATGTTTGATACAGATTACTACAGACTGTTCTGTTTTTGACAGAATCTGTTTTCTATGTGTTGTTTGCTTATTTTGATGAATCTATGAGTAGTATCGTAGGATATGAACCATAGATAAGTTGGAGTACAGTATATATTACACCAATATGAATTTAGAATGAGTTCATTACAGTATCTAAGTGGTGGTTTTACTTTCTTATACTAACGGAACTTACGAGTTTTCTGTTGAGTTTTGTGTTGTGGACTTCTCAAGTTTTGGGTAAAGATTCGATGGACTATGAAATAAGGAGTGGCAAGAGCCTAAGCTTGGGGATTCCCAAGGCACCCCAAGGTAATATTCAATGACAACCAAGAGCCTAAGCTTGGGGATGCCCCGGAAGGCATCCCCTCTTTCGTCTTCGTTCATCGGTAACTTTACTTGGAGCTATATTTTTATTCACCACATGATATGTGTTTTGCTTGGAGCGTCATTTTCTTTTGTTAGTATTTGCTTGATGTTATTTATAATAATGTTTTGTATCTTTATTTTCAATAAAGAAGTCAAGGACAGCCTTTACCATACTTATTTTGCTAGTATACATGTTGCTGTTTGAAAACATAAAGTTTACCTCTGTTGCAAAACTTCCCTAGAAAAATCACAGCATGATATAATGTTGAAATTTTTTGCATAATGAGATATGATAAATTTACTGCAGTGGGAATTTTATTTCATAATTTTTGGAGTTAGGGAAGTATTGATACTCTTGCATTCTTTACAGACTGCACTGTTTTGGCAGATTGTTGTTATGTTTGCATTGTTTGCATATGTTTGCTTGTTTAATGATTCTATTTGAGGATGGGAGTATTAAATATGCAGAGGCATTTAGTATGCAATGTGGAATAATAATTTTAGTGATTTGTTACAGTAGAAAATGATAAAGTTTTGCATTGGTTTATACTAATCTATCTCACGAGTTCTTGTTGAGTTTGTTGTGGATGAAGCTTTTGAGAAATAGAGAAACCATGATATGAGAGGAATTAAGGAGACACAAAAGTTCAAGCTTGGGGATGCCCAAGGCAACCCAAGATAATATTTCAAGAAGTATCAAGCATCTAAGCTTGGGGATGCCCCGGTAGGCATCCCACCTTTCTTCTTCTACAACTATCGGTTAGTATCGGTTGAGCCTAAGTTTTTGCTTCTTCACATGAGTTGTGCTATCCTTGCAATGTCATTTTATTTTATTTTCTTGCTGTTTGAATACAATACCAAGATCTGAAATCCCTTAATGTTAGAGAGTCTTCACATAGTTGCACAATTATTCGACTACTCGCTGATCTTCACTTATATCTTTCGGAGTAGTTTGTCATTTGCTCTAGTGCATCACTTATATCTTTTAGAGCAAGGCGGTGGTTATATTTTGTAGAAATTTCTAGTCTCTCATGCTTCACTTATATTATTTTGAGAGTCTTTTAGAACAGCATGGTATTTTTTATAGTTACAAAGTTGGTCCTAGAATGATGAGCATCCAAGTTGGGTATAATAAAAACTACCATAGGAAGTGAATTGGATGCTATGATCAATTTGATACTTGATAATTGTTTTGATATATGGAGGTAGTGATATTAAAGTCATGCTAGTTGGGTGATTATGAATTTAAATAATGCTTGTGTTGAAGTTAGCAAGTCCCGTAGCATGCACGTATGGTTAAAGTTGTGTAACAAATTTGAAACATGAAGTGTACCTGGCTTGTGCATCCTTATGAGTGGCGGTCGGGGACGAGCGATGGTCTTCTCCTACCAATCTATCCCCCTAGGAGCATGCGCGTAGTACTTGATTTTTGATGACTTCTAAATTTTTTCAATAAGTATATGAGTCCTTTTGACTAATGTTGAGTCCATGGATTATACGCACTTTTACCTTTCCGCCATTGCTAGCCTCTTCGGTACCGTGCATTGCCCTTTCTCACCTTGAGAGTTGGTGCAAACTTCGCCGGTGCATCCAAACCCCGTGATACGATACGCTCTATCACACATAAAACCTCCTTATATCTTCTTCAAAACAGCCACCATACCTACCTATTATGGCATTTCCATAGCCATTCCGAGATATATTGCCATGCAACTTTCCACCGTTCCGTTTATCATCATCATGACATACTTTATTGTTGTCATATTGCCATTGCATGATCATGTAGTTCACATCTTATTTGTGGCAAAGCCACCATGCATTAATTTTCATACATGTCACTCTTGATTCATTGCACCATCCCGGTACACCGTCGAAGGCATTCGTATAGAGTCATATCTTGTTCTAGTTTCGAGTTGTAATTCATATATTGTAATCAATGAAAGTGTGATGATCATCATTATTAGAGCATTGACCAAAAAAAGGCCCAAAAAGGGAAGAAAAAAAATAAAAGAAAGAGAAAAAAGAGGAAAATAAATAAAAAGGGTAATGTTACTATCTCTTTTTCCACACTTGTGCTTCAAAGTAGAACCTTGTTCCTCATATAGTGAGTCTCATAAGTTGTCTTTTTCATACTAGTGGGAATTTTTTATTATAGAACTTGGCTTGTATATTCCTACAATGGGCTTCCTCAAATGCCCTAGGTCTTCGTGAACAAGCAAGTTGGATGCACACCCACTAGTTTTCTTTTGTTGAGCATTCATAGCTCTAGTGCATCCGTTGCATGGCAATCCCTACTCCTCATGTTGAGATCAATTGATGGGCATCTCCATAGCCCGTTGATTATCCTCGTCAATGTGAGACTTTCTCCTTTTTTTGTCTTCTCCACACAATCCCCATCATCATATTCTATTCCACCCATAGTGCTATATCCATGGCTCACGCTCATGTATTGCGTGAAGGTTGAAAAAGTTTGAGATTATTTAAGTATGAAACAATTGCTTGGCTTGTCATCCGGGGTATAGAAGTTGGGAAAATCTTTGTGTGACAAAAATGAAGCATAGCCTAACTATATGATTTTGTAGGGATGAACTTTCTTCTGCCATGTTATTTTGAGAATACATGATTACTTTGATTAGTATGCTTGAAGTATTATTATTTCTTTTATCAATATGAACTTTTATTTTTAATCATTTGGATCTGAACTTTCATGCCACAATAAAGAAAATTCCATTGAAGAATTATGCTAGGTAGCATTCCACATCAAAAATTCTGTTTTTATCATTTACCTACTCGAGGACGAGCAGGAATTAAGCTTGGGGATGCTTGATATGTCTCCAATGTATCTATAATTTTTTATTGTTCCATGCTATTATATTACCCCTTTTGGATGTTTATGAGCTTTATTTTATACATTTATATCATTTTTGGGACTAACCTACTAACCGGAGGCCCAGCCCATATTGCTGTTTTATTGCCTGTTTCAGTATTTTGAAGAAAAGGAATATCAAACGGAGTCCAAACGGAGTCCAAACGGAGACTTGGAGTTCACGTCAGAAGATCCTTGAGGAGGCCACGAGATAGGAGGGCCCCCCCCCTACTGGGCGCACCCCTGTCTTGTGGACCCCTCGAGCACCTCCCGACCGACTTCTTTCGCTTATATAAGCCTACGTACCCTAAAAACATCGAATATCAAGATAGATCAGGAGTTCCGCCGACGCAAGCCTCTGTAGCCACCAAAAACCTCTCGGGAGCCCGTTCCGGCACCCTGCCGGAGGGGGAACCCATCACCGGTGGCCATCTTCATCATCCTAGCGCTATCCATGACGAGGAGGGAGTAGTTCACCCTCGGGGCTGAGGGTATGTACCAGTAGCTATGTGTTTGATCTCTCTCTCTCTCGTGTTCTCTCTATTGCACGATCTTGATGTATCGCGAGCTTTGCTATTATAGTTGGGTCTTATGATGTTTCTCCCCCTCAACTCTCTTGTGATGAATTGAGTTTCCCCTTTGAAGTTATCTTATTGGATTGAGTCTTTACTTTGAGAACACTTGATGTATGTCTTGCCGTGTTTATCTGTGGTGACAATGGGATATCACGTGCCACTTGATGTATGTTTTGGTGACCAACTTGTGGGTTCCGCCCATGAACCTATGCATAGGGGTTGGCACACGTTTTCTTGACTCTCCGATAGAAACTTGGGGGCACTCTTTGAAGTACTTTGTGTTGGTTGGATGAATTTGAGATTGTGTGACGCATATCGTATAATCATGCCCACGGATACTTGAGGTGACAATGGAGTGTCTAGGTTACATTAGGGTTTTGGTTTATTTGTGTCTTAAGGTGTTATTCTAGTACGAACTCATTTATAGATTGATCCGAAAGAATAGCTTTGAGGTAGATTCGTACCCTACCATAATCTCTATGTTTGTTCTCCGCTATTAGTTGCTTTGGAGTGACTCTTTGTTGCATGTTGAGGGATTGTTATATGATCTATCTATGTTATTATTGTTGAGAGAACTTGCACTAGTGAAAGTATGAACCCTATGCCTTGTTTCCTACCATTGCAATACCGTTTACGCTCACTTTTATCATTAGTTACCTTGCTGTTTTTATATTTTCAGATTACAAAAACCTTTATCTACTATCCATATTGCACTTGTATCACCATCTCTTTGTTGAACTAGTGCACCTATACAATTTACCATTGTATTGGGTGTGTTGGGGACACAAGAGACTCTTTGTTATTTGGTTGCAGGGTTGTTTGAGAGAGACCATCTTCATCCTACGCCTCCCACGGATTGATAAACCTTAGGTCATCCACTTGAGGGAAATTTGCTATTGTCCTACAAACATGTGCACTTGCAGGCCCAACAACGTCTACAAGAAGAAGGTTGTGTAGTAGACATCACGCCTCCACCTACTGCTCCAAGGAAGCGCTCGAGGCTTGGAGCTCCCACGCGCGCTTCTCTGCAATTTCGCGATGACGATCTGCTTCCCGTGCCTCCTTCAAAGCTCGGGAGCAGGCCTCACACGAGGTTGCAAGAGACGCCTCGGCCTTAGTATTGTCAAGCTCGTGCTGGTGGCGCCCGAGGTTGATGGCCACCTTCAGTTTATGCCGCTCCTCGATCAGCCATAGGCCCTCGGCTTCAAGGCGCGCGTCTACATCCGCAAGTTATCCACCAAGCTAGCCCATCACGTCCATCGCCTTTTGGAAGAACTCGTGGTGGATGATGCTTAGTTCGCGCGCAAACTTGAGCGCGCGGCTGATGTCGTCCCCTGTCACGAGCGCCGTCGGCGGGATCCGAAGCGGTTTGCTCCCTCTCGGCAGGGGGCTGGGGGCTGGCGCCCCCAGGGTCACTGGACAGGCCCCGCAAGGGACCCCGACCGGTGCTGGCTCTCCACTTTAAGAGGAGCCCAGGATTGATGCCAACCAGCTGCCGTCCACGACCAGAGGAGGAGCCATGGGCAGGCTGGCCGTGCTCCAGGCAAGGTTGCGAAGGAAAGGCAACAAGGACACAGGCTCAATGCACCTTGTAGGTAGGCTTTGCTTCTCCAGCTGACCCCGCTCCAGGGGCGGCGTGCAGGCTTGGGGCGCTCAAAGCTAGCAATGAAGGCAAGGCCAGGGGAGGTAGCTTCTCGGGAGACTCCATGGGCTTGGCAGGAGGGATCCTGAAGAGCCACAGTCTGGAAGGGAAGAAGCGATTGGGGAAGTACAAGGATAAGGTACTTACCCGTCTATGGCGATGTAATTCCTATGTTTCAACGGCCGGATGGTGCCACCACTGCAGCTCAAAGACTCCTTCCCCTACGGAGCACGGCAAAGTCCACGCGGAACTGGCCAAGGCGTTGGACGTGGAGGCCAGTGCAGGGTGCGGCTGGAGAGGCACCCAGGCGGTCGACCTCAGGAGCGCCAAGCTGGGAAGAGCAATTAGGCTCCGCCTCATGCTAGCTTGCCGAGGTCTTAGGAGCTTCGGCCTCGGAAGCCGCAGACTACATCTCCCCCTCAACGACCGCCTCAGGGCGAGCCTCACGGGTTCCTGAAGATGGTGCCTCAGGAACCTCAAGCAGCGTCGGCACCTTGACACCCGCGCCTCCGGCCTCCACCGATGCTTGCCTCCCAGCGCCCACTCTTGGGGCAAGCTCAGTGTTGGCGACAAGGAGGGGAGCTGCGACGACAGGATTCTCATGAGGTCCCTCAAGGCCGACCGCGCGCAGCCCCCATTCGTCGAAGGAAGTCATCTGCCCCGCGAACTCAACCCTATTCGGACAGAGATACAATAGACAACCCCCTTGCAACATATCGCCTGGCGAGGGGTTTCCAGTCAATACTTCAAGCACCATCCTTCGTGCTTCAAGCGAGAGCCCTGACTCTTGAAGCCTCATGCGATCCTGGTCACCGGCCAGGGCCCACATCAGCCGGGAATGGCGTTGGAGAGGGGCAATACGATGCCAAAGGAACTCCTTCACCACCTAGGGCACAGTCACGCCAAGGTCTCTCAACCTCTTCAGCCGGAGCCAGACGAAGGAAAGGCGAGAGCTCGCGAGCTTCTTGTGACCCCAGTCGGAGTTGGGGATGGTGGGCGACGATGGAGGCGAGAGTAGGGGGCTGAGCACTCCAACATCCATGTACACCCACCGCATCCGGAACCCGCTCGTGGACGGCGGGAGATCAAAATCAATCCCCAAGGTGGTCACCTCTGCCACGGCCTGGAAGCTCAGGCACCCCGAGCACTGCGAGGGGTCAGTCAGATGCAGCGAGAAGAAATGGCGCAAGAGGGCAACGGAAGGAGCAATGCCCACCATGGCCTCGCAAACGAAGGCGAAGACGGCGAGAAGGGCAACAGATTGGGGATCAAGATGCAGCATGTGAATCTGGTAATGGGAAAGCACTGCGTTGAAGAAGGCAGAGAAAGGGGAAACCAGGCCAGCCCACAGGGAATCTACAAAGAACCGAACCTTGGTGGCTGTCCTGTCAACAGGGGCTCAGGACGCAGGTCAAGCCACCATCCCTCCCCACTCGTTGAAGCTGGAAGCCAGCACGGGGTGGACCTTGCCCATGGCCTCCCGGTTGAGCACCCGCGATCGGTCGACGGTGGGCTCGATTGTTAGGGGCAGGTTGGCTGAGGACAGAGGCTTCTTCCCTTTCTCCGTGCGAGTCGGCGCCATGGAAATGGAGGGGACTGAGCTCGAGTCAGATTGGGAGCGGAAGCAGGGGCTCGAGGAGGAAGGGAGGATAGGAAGCACGCCGCCTGCAAGGAGGAAATAACTGTGTAGGGTGTCGTGGCCGCCTAGCCAGGCGGATATTGGGGCAGCGTTGGGAAGCGGAGACGCCCACGTCCAATCAGTCTCCACGTGTCAACCAAGGATGCAGGCTGTTGGGGCCCATGGCGCTCCACACTTTTCCTTTCGCTTCGCCCCTAAGCCAAGCTCGAGCGCGCCTTGGGCCTGGGGGCTACTGTCAGCGTTCTGGGAACGGGGGTCCCCAGACTTGCCTACTTGTGGCCCACGGCGTGGCTCCACCAGCGGCCCAATACAGCCCATCTTCGTCAACCAACACTCGAGACCCTCGCAAGGGGCCAATCCTCATGAGGCGTGCGGCGCAATGCCTCCCCAGGAGCGGCCTCACCAGGCAGGCTCGCGAGGGGGCGGAGAGATCAAGGCAAGGGGTACCTCGCGAGGTTCCTGTCGGTGTCAAAACCGGCGGATCTCGGGTAGGGGGTCCCGAACTGTGCGTCTAGGCGGATGGTAACAGGAGACAAGGGACACGATGTTTTACCCAGGTTCGGGCCCTCTTGATGGAGGTAAAACCCTACGTCCTGCTTGATTGATATTGATGATGTGGGTATTACAAGAGTAGATCTACCACGAGATCAAGGAGGCTAAACCCTAGAAGCTAGCCTATGGTATGATTGTTGTTCGTCCTATGGACTAAAACCATCCGGTTTATATAGACACCGGAGAGGGCTAGGGTTACACAGAGTCGGTTACAATGGTAGGAGATCTACATATCCGTATCGCCAAGCTTGCCTTCCACGCCAAGGAAAGTCCCATCCGGACACGGGACGAAGTCTTCAATCTTGTATCTTCATAGTCTTGGAGTCCGGCCGATGATGATAGTTCGGCTATCCGGACACCCCCTAGTCCGGGACTCCCTTAGTAGCCCCTGAACCAGGCTTCAATGACGACGAGTCCGGCGCGCATCTTGTCTTCGGCATTGCAAGGCGGGTTCCTCCTCCGAATAATTCATAGAAGATCGTGAACACCAGGATAGTGTCCGGCTGTGCAAAATAAATTCCACATACCACCATAGAGAGAATAATATTTACACAAGTTCAATCTGCTGACATATTTTGTGGCGTGACATCACACCACCAACAAGCCTTTACTCGAATTGTTTTTATTGTACCACCTCAGCGCGTTTAGCGAAGCGGTTTCCTTGGCACGTCTTGTCAAAGCAGAGATCGTGTTCCCCTTATTCCGGGATTCCCATCAATACAGACGTGGGTAACCCAACCGCGCCATTGATTGTGGCGCTTGGGAGATAAGTGAGTTTTATCAGGCCGGTGGGAACGCATGGTTTCATCCGCCCATATAAGGGGATAAAGATCCACCCTTTTACCTACGCCTTCTTCCTCCTTTGCTTATCCATCTCCGCGAACTCCAGCTCCAGCGCCCAAGTCCGCACATCTTACCTCAACCTTCTCCAATTATGTCCGGAGCAGGAGGCAAGTGGATGGCCTCCTCCGTTACGGAGGGGCACATCAAGAAGTTGCGCAGCGCCGGATATCTTTCCAGCGACATCGCGCACCGGCTCCCCGACGAGGGGCAGCTCATCCCCACCCCCGGGCCCCATGAGAGGGTAGTATTCCTTTCCCATTTCCTCCGCGGACTGGGCTTCCCACTCCATCCCTTTGTCCGGGGGCTCATGTTCTACTACTGCCTGGATTTCCATGATCTGTCCCCGAATTTCATCCTCAACATCTCGGCGTTTATCGTCGTGTGTGAGGCCTTCCTCTGCATCCAGCCCCACTTCGGCTTGTGGCTCAAGACCTTCAGTGTCAAGCCGAAGGTTGTGAAGGGCAGCCAAGTGGAGTGCGGAGGCGCCATGGTGGGCAAGATGCCCAACGTTACTTGGCTCGAGGGCACCTTCGTGGAAACCATTAAGGGGTGGCAATCGGGGTGGTTCTACATCACCGAGCCGCGTGACCCTAAATGGGCAGCGGCCCCCGAATTCAGATCCGGCATCCCCATACGGCTCACCTCCTAGAAAGAGAGTGGCCTGACATGGGGTGATTCGGAGGAGCTGACCGGACTCCAAGCCTGCGTCCAAAAGCTAGTGAACAAGAAGCTTAAGCTTGTCAACGTAGTCTAGGTCATGCTCATCCGCCGGATTCTCCCGTGCCAACAACGGGACTTCAATATGTGGGAGTTCGATTCGGCACAGCACTAGACTTTGAGCAGGCTCTTCGACACTACATACGAAGAGGCCTGGAGGGTGCTGTTTAAGGGCGCCGAGGCTCCCGCATTCGCTACCGAAGATCGCGGATTCAGCTCGCAACGTCCGGCTAGCGAGGTAAGCGATTTTACCCTTTACGGGACACTTGTTTTCCATAGCAGGGGGAGGGAAGAAAAGGAAGACCTCCCCAACAAGGGAGGCCGAAGGGTCCAAGAAGGGAAGGACTCTTCCCCCGGACTGCTCTGCCAACGCCGGCGACGACGACGAGGACTAGCCTTCAAGGGCCAAGCTCCTGGCGAGATCGTAAGTATCCAGACTCCCGAATAACTTCATCGTTTTTCTTTTTGCCAATTGGTGTCTTTCTAATGCCGCATACAACCCTGCCGTCCGCCCAGGGATGATCTTCCCGCTTCGTCGAGCGAGTCCTTGGGTGCGTCGGATATGGATTCCCTTCCGACCGCCTCCACCCCTCGTGATGCGGACGATGCCGAGGTGGGATCCCGGGAAGGGACCCGCCAGGAGGAGGAGGCCTCGGAGGTGCCGCAGGGCAACCTCCCGGACTTTGCACCGGACTCTGCACCGGAACCTGTAGTGGTTCCGGAGTCCGGTGGGCGGCCCCTTCGTAAGAAGGGCAAGACCATGACGCCGCCGGCCTCCGTCCAACCGGAGGCACCGGATAGCTTGCTGGAGGCGCTCAACGGCGCTTCCATCAAAGAGGAACACCGCACCGTCATGAGTGCGGTTTTTCAGAAGGTTCAGCTCGCCAAGAGCGGGCTGACCGAAGCCTGCAACAGCCTTCTAACAGGCTTTGAGGTAAGAATTTTGATATATGTAAAATAGTACCGCATAGACAGTAGCCCCTGATGCTCGGTTCGGTGTTCGGAAAGAAAAGCCGGACTGAGTATCTAAAAACATATACGCAGGAGTCATAAAAAATATGTCAATATGGGGTTGTAGGCTGTGCTGCTGACCTCTGCCGCACTGACTGCGGAGGTCAATACTTTGAAGCAAAGCCTCGAGCGGTCCGAGAACGAGCTCGGCCGTGCCAAGAAGCAGCTCGAGGACAAGGAAGGTGAGTAACACCTTATTAAAGTTGTACCTTACAGAAAAGGATTTTGGTTGCAAGAAGAATGACAAGGATAACGTGGGTATTGCAGGGGCCACGAACGAGGTGGCGACCCTAAAGGAGGCGGTGTCCGCGGCCGAACATAATGCGGCCGCGGAGCACACCGAGCGAGAGAAGAAAGAGGCGTGGGTGGCGGAGGTACATCAAGAGCTCCAGGCTCTCGTGGAAAAACATGAGAGTTTGGAGCGCGACTCGAAGACTCGAGAGTCCGAGCTTGCATCGGCTCTTGAGAGTGCCAAAGCCGCTAAGGCCTAAGCCTACAAGGCCCTCCAGGAAATCGAGGCATTGAAGAAAATAGCGGCGGGTAAGGCATTTTTCATGCAAAGCAAGCATCTGAGTGTGAATTACCTATCACTTACCCGAATTCGGAGCTCTCCAGGAGCGTTCACAGATCTGCCCCGCAGCGTGTCCGATGCTGCCGCTTTCTACAGGGCCGAGGAGGGGAGCTCGACGAAGAAGGTCTTCTGGTCTCAGTATGCTGAGGCCGGACATCCGGTGCCCCTTAGCGACCAGCTGAAGCAGCTGGTCGAGCTCCACAAGGTGGCCGAATAGGCCATGAAGGGCCTCATAGTTCGGCTGTGGCCCAGGGAGGCCATGCCTGGGACCTACTTCGGCCTGGTGCAGCGGCTGGTGGATGCGTGTCCATGGGTTGAAGTCATCAAGCACTCCGCCTGTATTGAAGGTGCCCGTCGGGCCCTTGCCCGCGCAAAGGTGCAATGGGGAAAGATGGATGCTGAGAAGCTTGTGACGGACGCGCCACCACCGGGCAAGGAGTATCGCACGCCCGAGATGTATTATAAGAGTGTCCTGAAGGGTGCCCGCATTATTGCGGGTGAGTGCTCCAAAGATGTAATATTTGAGTAGACTCGCATTTTGTTATCCTGTGCGCTGAAAACTTTGTTCATATGCGCTAAGCAACGCTTGTTAATTTAAAATATTACCTTCTGTGCAGCCGTTTATCAAATCTGAGAGATGGCAAGTCATCGGCTTCAGCCCCCATGCCACGAGTGCTGGGGTGTTCGGGGTAAATTTGAGCACTCTTGTTCCCATTTTTGGGTCCATCTAGGGAGGCGCTCAACACAACGAACGAGGCAACCGGACTTATAATGCTTGAACACTCTCACTTAGCCATAGAATTCTATAATTTTAAATTTCAGCGAAGCCCCTAGTGTCCGGAAGGCCAAATTTGGGGCGCTATCCACGCCTGGGCCGGACAAAGCCGGTTCCTCGCTCTAAGAGGCATAAGTCTTTAGGGACTCGAAAAAAACCTCTCGAACAGCGACCGGCTCTCGCCTCATCATGACGGTCAGTTTTAGCTTTCTCCACTGAGGCGCTCGCCCAGCTCAACTGGGGCGCAATCGCAGTGGTTCTCCCAGTGCTACCTTAGCCGATACAACGGAACGTAAGGTACCAAAACATGGGAGCCGGGCAAACCCAACTATTGACCCAAGACATGATTCGGAGCCGATGCATATAATGCTATAAGTTCGGGGTGCCGCACTTGTGAAGGTGTTCGGACTTATCACACCATGATGCGGGAAACATAAGCCCCTGGTGTATTTAGCCATACCAAAGTGTACGGATGCAACATGTCATAAATGAACATATGTATAAGAAAGAAATGCAATTATAAGCAAAAAGGTGCTGCATTGTTTATTCAAGAAATACTGTCGTGAATGTAGAACGATACGAATAGTGCGGTAAGCAAGGGATGGGACTATTAAACATGTCCCCCTCCAGGGGTAGGCTGCGTAATGGTGTATAAAACAGATTTAATGCTCGTAATGGAGACCACCTGGATATTCGTCGTAGCCTTTCCTTCCTTGGCTGTTGCATCGTGAGTGCGGCAGGTCTACTGCCGTACAGGGCCTCTGATGAACGAAGTCCTGTGGGTAAAAAAAAGAAAAAGAGAGAAAAAAAGAACGACACACTTGAGAGCCCCTGGTGTGGTTAAGCCACATTCTAGGCCTATCGTGGTCGTGCCCCTCACCCTATGCCCATGGTATCTCCAAAGCGTAATGATGTACGCGAAGGACCAGTCTTGCAATTTTGCAGGGGCTGGGGTTGGGGCCGCATTGCTACGCGTGCTCGGAATGTGCCAGGTGGTCTTGTTGTAGGTTACTCCGAGCGCGTTTAGCCGTGTCCGGTCGCTTAACGGCCGGACTCGAGAATTGCCTTAAGAGGCTGCACTGTACTTTTGCTACGAGAGCTGTTGTATGTTCCTTCGTTCGGAGAGAGCATTCAGTGTTTCTGTTGACCATGATGACTCCTCGAGGGCCTGGCATCTTGAGCTTGAGGTATGCGTAGTGCGGCACCACGTTGAACTTTGCAAACGCGGTACGTCCGAGTAGAGCATGATAGCCACTGCGGAACGGAACTATGTCGAAGGTTAACTCCTCGCTTCGGAAGTTATCTGGGGATCCAAAGACCACTTCCAGTGTAACTGAGCCTGTACAATTGGCCTCTACACCTGGTATGGCGCCTTTAAAGGTCGTCTTTGTGGGTTTAATCCTTGAGGGGTCTATGCCCATTTTGCGCACTGTATCCTGATAAAGCAGGTTCAGGCTGCTGCCGCCATCCATCAGGACTCTGGTGAGGTGAAATCCATCGACGATTGGGTCTAAAACCAATGCGGCGAATCCTCCATGGCGGATGCTGGTGGGGTGGTCCCTTCGATCAAAAGTGATCGAGCAGGAGGACCATGGGTTGAACTTCGAGGCGACTGGCTCCATCGCGTATACATCCCTGAGTGCACGCTTCCGCTCCCTTTTGGGTATGTGGGTTGCGTATATCATGTTCACCGTCCGCACTTGTGGGGGGAAACCCTTATGTCCTCTATTGTTCGGCAGTCGGGTCTCTTCCTCGTCATCGCTATGCAGCCCCTTGTCATTGTTTTCGGCAATTAGCTTGCTTGCCTGCTTGAATACCCAACAGTCCCTGTTGGTGTGGTTAGCTGGCTTTTCGGGGGTGCCGTGTATCTGGCACGAGCGATCGAGTATTCGGTCCAAATTAGACGGACCCGGAGTAGTTCTTTTGAATGGCTTTTTCCGCTAACCGGGTTTGGAGCCTCTGAATCCGGCATTGATTGTCGTATCCTTATTATTGTCGCTATTAATGCGGCGTTTGTTCTTGTTGCGACGCGACCTGCCATTACGGTCCTTGATATCCGGACTGCCAGAATTTTTGCTGAGGTTGTTGCTGCGGGCTAGCCAGCTGTCCTCTCCCGCACAGAAGCGGGTCATGAGTGATGTGAGGGCTACCATGGATTTCGGCTTTTCCTGTCCCAGGTGCCGGGCAAGCCACTCGTCGCGGATGTTATGTTTGAAGGCCGCGAGGGCCTCCGCATCCGGACAGTCGACGATTTGATTTTTCTTAGTTAAGAATCGTGTCCAGAATTGTCTGGCCGATTCGTCTGGCTGCTGAATTATATGGGTTAGGTCGTCAGCGTCTGGTGGTCGCACATACGTGCCCTGGAAGTTATCAAGGAATGCGGCTTCCAGGTCCTGCCAACACCCAATTGATTATGCTGGCAAGCTGTTAAGCCAATGCCGAGCTGGTCCTTTAAGCTTGAGTGGGAGGTATTTGATGGCGTGAAGATCATCACCGCGGGCCATGTGGATATGAAGTAGATAGTCTTCGATCCAAACCGCGGGGTCTGTTGTGCCATCATAAGATTCAATATTCATGGGTTTAAACCCTTCGGGGATTGGATGATCCATTACTTCATCTGTGAAGCATAGTGGGTGTGCGGCGCCTCTGTATTGGGCTATATCACGACGAAGCTCAAAAGAGCTTTGTCTACTGTGTTTGGCCCGGCCGGACTTGCTGTCCGGCGCGACGGTTGTCGTCACGTATCATGGGGCGCCCATGCTGTCCGTAGATTGATCTTGATTGTCTTGCCTTATCCTCCAATATATCTCGCAAGTCCAGAGCATTCCCCTGTGGCCTTGTGCTTTTCGAGCGATGTTGGGGTACGGTTCTAGTGGAGGGCCTAGAGGCCTCTCTGTCGAGGCCACGGGGTGGTCGGTCAGCCGTATTGTGCGCTGGTGATGCAGGTTTATATGCCTCCTCCTCTAATCGGGGGAGCAGCTTGCGTTTGGGGTAGCTTTTGGAGGGGCGTTTGAGCTCATGCTCTTCGGCCGCAAGGACTTCAGTCCATCTGTCGGCTAGCAGATCTTGATCAGCTCTAAGCTGTTGCTGCTTTTTCTTGAGGCTGTTTGCCATGGCCATAAGCCTGTGTTTAAAACGCTCTTGTTCGACGGGATCCTCAGGCATGACAAATTCGTCGTCGTCGAGGCTTGCCTCGTCTCCGGAGGGAGGCATGTAATTATCATCCTCTACCTCTTCGTCTGCCGCTCTCTCATGAGGGCTGGCTTCTCCGTCCTCCTGTGCTGAATCTTGCTGGAGGGGGTTGTCTTCGGCACTGTTTGGGGTATTATTATCTCCGGTGCCGGAATCTCCATTCTTGCTATGGCGGGATTTAGAGCGGCGCCGCTGACACCGGCGCTCGGGATGTTTCTTGGAGGGGTCATCCTCCGCTGTTCCTTCGCCATTCCCATCCTTTGGGATATCCATCATGTATATGTCATATGATGAGGTGGCTTTCCAGTGCCCAGTAGGCACTGGTTCCTGGTCGTCTCCGGCATCGTCGTCCATACCGTCGATGTCTTCGGAGTCGAAGTCTAGCATGTCGGTTAGATCGTCGACAGTGGATACTAAGTGGGTGGTGGGTGGGCTTTGAATTTCTTCGTCGTCCGCATCCCAACCGTCCTGACCGCAGTCCGGCCAGGGCTCTCCTGATAACGAGAGATACTTTAGCAAACTCAAGATGTCGCCGAAAGGTGCGTGTTGAAAGATGTCCGCAGCGGTGAACTCCATGATCGGCGCCCAATCGGATTCGATTGGAGGGGTCGCGGGAGGTTCGGAGTCCGGCGAGGAGTCCGGCACCTCGGATTCACGAGCTTCACAAGGGACAAGGCCAGTATTCGGCTCCATCGCCGTAGAGGCTACAGCCCCCGAGGCGGTGTCTAGCCACCTGTCCTTGATCTGCGCAGCCGGCTCCGAATCAAGGGTCGGAGCGGGCTCGTGTGCGGCCTCCAGGGCACTGTCCGGCTGCAGAGCTAAATCATGCCCATCGTGATAGTGCGGCATGCTCGGCTGTGGCTCGAATCCATCGAAGATCAAGTCTCCGCGGATGTCAGCCGTGAAGTTCAAACTTCCAAATCTGACCTGACGGCCAGGGGCGTAGCTTTCGATCTGCTCCAGATGGCCAAGCGAATTGGCCCGCAGTGCAAAGCCGCCGAATACGAAGATCTGTCCGGGGAGAAAAGTCTCACCCTGGACTGCGTCGTTGTTGATGATCAAAGAAGCCATCGAGCCTATCGGTGACGACACAGAGGAACTCTTAATGAAAGCACCAATGTCGGTGTCAAAACCGGCGGATCTCGGGTAGGGGGTCCCGAACTATGCGTAACAGGAGACAAGGGACACGATGTTTTACCCAGGTTCGGGCCCTCTTGATGGAGGTAAAACCCTACGTCCTGCTTGATTGATATTGATGATGTGGGTATTACAAGAGTAGATCTACCACGAGATCAAGGAGGCTAAACCCTAGAAGCTAGCCTATGGTATGATTGTTGTTCGTCCTATGGACTAAAACCATCCGGTTTATATAGACACCGGAGAGGGCTAGGGTTACATAGAGTCGGTTACAATGGTAGGAGATCTACATATCTGTATCGCCAAGCTTGCCTTCCACGCCAAGGAAAGTCCCATCCAGACACGGGACGAAGTCTTCGATCTTGTATCTTCATAGTCTTGGAGTCCAGCCGATGATGATAGTTCGGCTATCCGGACACCCCCTAGTCCGGGACTCCCTCAGTTCCCGTGATGCAAGCAATGACGACCAAGGCCAGGCGGGCGCGAGCGCGCGCAGTGTCCTTGTTTCCCCTTTGGTGCTAAGGGGGCAAGCGCAGGCGCGGAGTACCGAGGCATCAGGCAAAGGTTTCCATATCGGTGCAACAAGACCAAGACCAACAGGACGACAGGATGGAGGTCATCGTGGAGCCCAAGATAGCATCACCACCAGTGCCTTTGACAGGCGAGGACCACCTTTGGTCAGGATAGCTTGTACTAGCTGTCCCCTTTCAAATTGGCAGTTGTTGGATCCCTTCCTGCTCAATATTTTGGGAGAGGACCAGGGCCTCCATAAATAGGACTTGCCACCACAGTAGAAGGGAGACACAAACGAACTCAGTTCATCCTCGCACCCACCAAGCACAAGAAGACCTCTCCTCAGGAGGCTGTTCTTCCCTTGTACTGTTCATCATCAGCCCAAGAGGCAATCCACCACCACCACACTGTAGTAGGGTATTATACCACAACGGTGGCCCGAACCAGTATAAATCTTGTGTCTCTTGTGTTGTGAGTTCACCGAGCTAAGCTTAGAGATCGCAGCGAGGCTGAGGGCGAGATTTAGTAGGGGGAAATCTTCATGCGCACCCCAGTGTTCGAACCTCAAGGGTTTTGCCGGGACCCTAAATCTGACACAAGCATACGGCTTAGACTAACAAAAAAGTAAAACCTAATAGCATTATTATCATGTGGATTAGATCTTAACAGTAGGTACATGTGGTTAGCTACGATTTGCAAAAAGAAACAACTCAAACAGAGAAATAAAACTCGAGAAAAGAACGAAACAAGATCGTTTACTAATCTGAACTAAGGTCAAATTTTACAATGTCAAAATCATGTTTAAATTGGTTAACTGGAAAGAACAGATCATAGCAAAGATTTAGGTGCTCGTTTCATCTAATTTCGACAAACGAATAAAAAGTTATGCTAGTTTTAAGATCAGGGGCTAAAACGCGAGAAAACTATTCTCAGATAGGTCCCTGGCCGAAAATAAACTAAAAATTAAAAAAAACTACGGTGCGAACGTTCTCTAACAGAACTAATTTGACGAAAAATTCCCGTTAAAACGAACGAACGTTCATTAAATAAATAAACCTAAAAAAACCGATCTAACTACCAAACCGACTAAACCGGAAAAGACCGAACGGTTATTACCAGTTCGCCGGGGTTAACCGGTCGGCGGCGGATTGGGAGGGCGGCGGCACCGCGGCGGCAGCGCGAGCGGGACAGCGGTGCTGGGGGCGGCGGTTGCGGTGGCGGCGCGGGACGAGGGGCAAAAGGGCGTCGGGGTCGGCCTTATAAAGAGGGGGTCCCGGGGCTCCGAATTGGCCTCCAAGTCGGGCGGCGGCGGCGACACGGACTCCGAGGAGTCCGGCGCGGGCACGGCTGCGGTGGCGCATCGGGAAGGCGGAGCGGGCGAGTTGGGCCGTCTGGGTTTTGGCCCAGTCGCTCTGAAGACTTTTTTTTAAAATAATTATGCCGCGAAAGAAAAATCCTAAATAAATATAAAAAAATTCTAAAAAATTCCAGAAACAATTTTCGTCCAAACCTAATATTTAGGACAAGATGAACATTTTTCTAGACTAATATGCAATTTTCAAAAATGCAATTTTTTTCTAATTCAAATAAAATAGCAAATAAAAATAAAAAAAGGGCAACCTAGTGCATGTAGCTCCCGCTTGCGCAGGGTCCAGGGAAGGGTCCAACCACCAATAAAATAATAATTTGATTTTAAAATCCTTTCTCCAATATTTCTCTTAGGTTGAAGAAGTCATATTATCTCCCCTCATTTATTTTTATTAGTGGAAATAATTGGAGAGAAAAATGTTAAAATCAAATTGATCCTCTCTTCAAATTTGAAATAAATTCAAATATGAATTTTGTGAAACCTCCAACTCTCTCCTTGGGTCCTTGAGTTGCTTAAGATTTCTAAGATCACAACAAATGCAAAAATAAATATGATATGCATATGATGATCTATGTATAGCATCCAAATTGAAAATTGGGATGTTACAAACCTACCCCCTTAAGAAGAATCTCGCCCTCGAGATTCGGGTTGGTCAGCAAAAAGGTTTGGATGGTCTTTGCGGAGATTTTCTTCTCGCTCCCAGGTGGCTTCCTCCTCGGTATGGTGGCTCCACTGAACTTTGCAAAACTTGATAACCTTGTTGCGAGTAACTCGACTGGAAAACTCAAGAATCTTGACAGGCTTCTCTTCATAGTTCAAATCACTATCTAACTGAGTTGCTTCCAGGGGCACTGTATCTCTCAAAGGAATATCGTCCATCTCTGCGTGGCACTTCTTCAACTGGGAAACGTGAAACACATCATGAACTCCTGACAATCCTTCTGGCAATTCCAACTTGTACGCAACTTGTCCCATGCGTTCCAAAACTCTGTATGGTCCCACAAAACGTGGTGCTAGCTTTCCCTTGACTCCAAAACGTTTAACTCCTCGAAGTGGGGACACATGAAGATACGCTATGTCTCCGACTTTGTAAACTATCTCTTTCCGTTTAGTATCCGCATAACTCTTCTGCCTGGACTAGGCTACCTTGAGCCTGTCACGAATCAACTTAACCTTCTCTTCTGAGTCTTTGATTAAGTCTAGTCCGAACAACTGTCGATCTCCAACTTCCCCCCACGATAACGGTGTCTTGCACCTCCTTCTGTACAAGGCTTCAAAAGAGGTCATCTTCAAACTGGCTTGATAACTATTGTTATAAGAGAACTCTGCATATGACAAATTGTCATCCCAACTAGATCCATAATCTAGCGTGCAAGCTCTCAACATGTCTTCCAGAATCTGATTGACTCTCTCGGACTGTCCATCCATCTGTGGATGAAAGGCTGTACTGAACTCTAGCCTAGTACCCAAAGTTTCATGCAATTGATTCTAAAACTTTGAAGTAAACTGGGTTCCTCTATCTGATAGAATGGTCCTTGGAACTCCATGCAGACATACGATCCTGGTCATGTATATATTTACCAACTTAGCACTCGTATAAGTTGTCTTCACCGGGATGAAATGAGCTACTTTCGTCAAATGATCGACTACAACCCAGATAGAGTCATAGCCGGAACGAGTCCTGGGTAATCTGGTGATAAAATCCATGTTAAGTTTATCCCACTTACATTCGGGTATCGGCAACGGTTGTAGCAATCTGGCTGGCTTCTGATGCTCTGCCTTGACTCTCTGACATACATCACATACTGC
Source organism: Triticum dicoccoides (assembly GCF_002162155.2). Lineage (NCBI taxonomy): Eukaryota > Viridiplantae > Streptophyta > Magnoliopsida > Poales > Poaceae > Triticum > Triticum dicoccoides. The sequence continues at coordinate 497,239,504 of NC_041383.1, read as the reverse complement.
TACATACTCGGCAATATCCTTATTCATTCCTGTCCACCAGAAACTTTCCTTCAAGTCTAGATACATCTTAGTGTTGCCTGGGTGAATCGAGTAAGGCAAATCATGGGCCTCCTGAAGAATCAACTTCCTGATCTCAGGGTCATTAGGCACATATATGCGATCCTCAAACCATAAGGTGTTGCGCTCATCCTCACGAAATCCTTTAGCCTTTCCTTTGCTCATCCTTTCCTTTATCTCGGCAATCTCCGTGTCCGTCTTTTGGGCTTCTCTGATCTTACCCAAAAGAGTGGACTGAATTTCAATGCGGCAACATAACCTCTCGGAACTATCTCCAAGCATAGCTCTCGAAGGTCATTTGTTAACTCCTTTGGTAATCCTCCGGTTATGAGCATGTTAACATAACTCTTGCAGCTCAACGCATCTGCTACGACATTGGCCTTTCCAGGATGATAATGCAATCTCATGTCATAATCCTTTATGAGCTCCAACCATCTCCATTGCCTGAGATTCAACTCCTTCTGCGTGAAGATGTATTTCAAACTCTTATGATCCGTGTATACATCACAAAGGTTTCCGATGAGAAAGTGTAATAATGTCTTCGGCGCATGCACTATGGCTGCTAACTCCAAATCATGCGTAGCATAATTCAACTCATGAGGTCCAAGCTGTCGTGAGGCATATGAAACAACTCTTCCTTCCTGAATAGGCACACCTCCAAGTCCTCGACGTAAAGCGTCGCAATATACTTGGAAATCCTTACATTGGTCTGGAGAATCAGCACTGGGGCTGTGACCAAACGTTTCTTCAACTCCTGAAAACTGGCCTCACAATCCTTAGTCCATTTAAACTTGGTGTCCTTCTTCAATAACTCTGTCATGGGATTTGCAATCTTGGAGCAATTCTCAATAAACCTCTTGTAATAACCTGCAAGTCCAAGAAAACTCATCTCTCCAACTGAGGTGGGTGCCAACCATTTAGTGACAGAAGCAACCTTGGTAGGGTCTACTGCTATTCCTTCTCTGGATATAACATGTCCGAGAAATCCAACTTCCTTTAACCAAAACTCACATTTGCTGAACTTGGCATACAACTGATGTTCTATGAGATTCTCAAGAACCAAACGCAAATGCTCCTTATGATCTTCTTCATTCTTCGAGTAGACCAATATATCATCAATAAACACCACGACGAACTTATCCAAAAACTCCATAAACACCTTGTTCTTCATACTCATGAAATAGGCAGGTGCGTTAGTCATACCAAATGACATAACTGTATAATCATATAGCCCATACCTTGTGGTAAAGGATGTCTTAGGTATATCCTACTCCCGGATCTTCAACTGGTGATAACCTGATCGAAGATCGATCTTGGAGAAAACTTTAGCTCCTTGCAACTGGTCAAACAAATCATTGATCATCGGCAGAGGGTATTTGTTCTTGATCGTCACCTCATTCAGCGCACGATAATCAACAACCATCCTCAAAGATCCATCCTTCTTCTCCACTAGAAGCACTGGGGCTCCCCAAGGTGATGAACTTGGTCGAATGTAACCTTTCTCCAGTAACTCCTTAATCTGCTTCTTAATTTCCTCTAGATCTTTTACTGGCATCCGATATGTTCTCTTGGATATTAGTCCGGTGCATGGTAATAACTCAATCAAAAACTCAATGTCTCGATCCGGTGGCACGTCTAGTAACTCTTCTGGAAATACGTCGAGATAATCCTTCAGCACTGGTACTTCCTCCTGAACAACTCCTAATAAGGAATTCACCTGAGCTCTCCTCGATGCATGCTGGGATACATATTTGATCCTCTTTCCTTCTGGGGTGGTCAGAATAATTGATTTACTGGCGTAATCGATGTTTCCCTCAAACTTGGATAGCCAATCCATGCCTAGTATCGCATCGAATCCTTGTGACTCCAGAACAATCAGGTCGGTGGGGAAAACATGTCTACCTATGGTTACTGGCAACTGATAGCATCCCCTACTAGCCATATACTCCGCTCCTGAGGAACTTACTAACATAGATGACTTAAGGGCTACGGTTGGCCATTTATACGTATCCACAAATCCCCTTGATATGAATGAATATGATGCACCAGTATCGAAAAGAACAAGTGCGGTAAATGCATTAATCAAAAACTTACCGACAACTGCATCGGGTTGATCCTCAATCTCCTCCACACTGACGTGGTTGACCTGACCTTTGGTGAAGGGGTTAGGCTTCTTTGCAGAAACTCCATTGCCATTTCCATTATTTGCTTCAGGACATTCAGTGGCATAATGTCCGGTGTTCTCGCACTTGAAACACGTAATGTGGCTCAGATCCCTCTTGGCTGGTGTTGCGGGGTTGGAATGGTTCTGGCTGCTACTTCCTCCATTCCCATTGCCATTCTTGGGGCCACTGTGGTTGTGCAAACTTGCTCCAGTGTGTGTATGTCCTCCATGGTTATGGCCTCCATGGTTGTGGGTATGTCCTCCCGAGTACGGGGAATAGCGAGGCTGCTGCTGAGCTCCAGAAGTGTACCTCCCATGTCCATACTTCCTCTTGCGATTATCAATCTGTTGCTGCTTGCCTTCAATCATGAGGGCCCTATCTACCAACTCTTGGTAGTTGATGAAGGTTGCGACCATCAACTGCATGCTCAGCTCATCATTGAGTCCCTCAAGAAACTTCTCCTGCTTCACGGCATCTGTGGCCACATCATCGGGGGCATAGCGTGATAACTTTCTAAACTCATCCACATACTGGCCCACTGTACGCCCTCCTTGGCGCAAGTTGCGAAACTTGCGTTTCTTCATGCTCATAGCTCCTGCTGAAACATGGGAAGTGCAGAAAGCCTGCTGAAACTAATCCCATGTAACTGTATCAATGGGGTAAGTGGCGGTGAAATTCTCCCACCAAGATGTTGCGGATCCATCAAGCTGATGTGCGGCAAAGCGCACTCTCTCCGCATATGTGCATCCTGCAGTGGTCAGCTCTCTTCCAATCTTGCGGAGCTAATCATCTGCAACAATCGACTCGGTGCTACTAGAGAACACCGGTGGATTCAACCTCAGAAAATGGGCTAGGTGGTCAACAGGGGGTGGTGGCGGTGGGTTGTTGTTGTTGTTGTTGTTGTTGCCTTGGTTCTGATTCTGAACTAGTATATGCATCAAGGCATTCTGCTGCTGGATCGACTGAGTGAGCTCCAGTGGGAATGCAAATCCGTTGTCACGTCTCGGAGGCATTTGATGGGTTAGAAGGGGTGAGAAAATAGAATAGAATGAGGTCTAAGAGAGATTCACTACCCATATGCTCATGAGACAAACACAATCAATTCACTTCATTCAATAGCACACGAGATTTACACAAACGATCTAACCTATGATTACAAACTCGATCGTTGCTAACTACTTGGAGGAATACTACTAGTTACACGGTGGTCATCTAGAAATTTTCATCAGAGGAAGACTCCATAATATCTGCTCCAGCTTCGTCAACATAGTCGTCATCACTATCATCATTTGCATCACTATCTGTGATGGTGTCGTCCAAGATGATGTAGTCCTCCAAACGGATCTCTTTTGCTGGTTCTTACTTGTGATTCTCCACTGGTAGTCCTAGCTTCCTCTTCGGGTCTTCATGCTTCTCTAGTAGTACGGCAATCTCTTCCTCATATCCATCGCGTGTAAACTTGAGTTCCTCTTATAGCTTGTTGTTTCTCTTTATCAGCTTCTTGATCTTCTTCATATTGATAATTTGTTGATTCTCTTGTCAACGAATATGATCTCCCATCTCCTGAATGTAGGATGCAATTGATCCATCCCTCCTGGTACAAATCATCTCCCATTCTTTGTCTCGGCGGCCACATATTTGATAAATGGTGTTCTCCAGCTCCTGGTGATACACCTCACATATGCGTCCAAAGGTGATATGGGATGCCATGCTCTTTCCTAAACTCCAGCTTGGTGCATCCAGGTAGAAATCAATAGGCTCCGTTGTTGGCACAAATGTCCTCCCAGGTACCCAGACTTTGATCTTCCAGCGCTCGTCTTCCGGTACTGTTGTAGAGAAAGTCCCCGTGAAGCTTGGTAGTCCGATGTTTAGGTACTTAGTGACTTCCTTCAAGTGTCATCCGAAAGGAGTGTCATCATTCGGCTAAGTGAACTTGTTCCTGGGATCCGCCATCTATAGAGTAGAAATAGAGGAGAATTAGAAATGAGCAGAGAAGAGAAATCATGTGGCTTATTCTAGTGGTCGCATCCTACAGTCAGCATGTGCTCTGATACCATCTTGTAGCGACCATGATCCGAATGGACCGAAGTCTCTATGCATCAGTGTCATCCCTGGATCGGTAATGCTGACATGCATAGTACTTGAGGAACTATAACAGAGTTCAATCACACACTTATTACATCGAGTCCTCATAAAGAGTATGATTACACATAAATATCATGGCTGAAGGCCGTCTAAACTAAATAATTGCGGAAGCTTGAGTCCATCAACTCCAATGGCATAGCTGAATGCAAGACAATGACCTATCGCACCTTATTCATCGTCTAAGTAGTCTGCAACATGAGATGTTGCAGCCGTGTAGGTCAGCACATTGAATATGCTGGCAGAGTTACACTGTAAAGCAATGAAATGCAAGAACTATATCTACATGCAATATTTGGCTGGTGGAGGCTCTAAGTTTATGATTTTTCATAAAGCTAGTTTTTTTCCTACAACAAAGGAAGAAATTTATTTAACTACACCCAAGTTGTCCAATATTTGAGAAGGTTCCCCCAACTCAAATCCCAATTAAAAGTATCATCATTAGACCCAATCAATTAGTTAAAGAGTGATGAGATCAACAATAATATCCAATTCCAGATACTCAAGATGTCCATAACCGAGGACATGGATAACCATGATTAGTTTATACACTCTACAGAGGTTTGCGCACTTTTCCCCACAAGACTCGACCGCATCCATGATCGAATGATCGAGACATAGTCTTTCTGAAGCACTTACTCTCTACTCCGGGCAGACCGGTACACCTACTTTCCCCTACATCTGCTAGTCCACCTCTTCAAGAGCTCATGCAACTTACTCAACTATGCCAGAGCCCATAATGGCTTGTGGCTACACACAGAAGTTTCTAGGCATGAAATATCATATGATCCCTTTGAACCTAGGTGGCGAACCGAAGGAAAAATCACACGGGTACTCCAGGATTTCCTTAAATAGACAACACTAGGTTCCCCAGGTGCCTCAACCAATCCACCTAGATGTATACTAAAGTTGTCACCTTAATGTTATCCAAGATTAATAACTCTCAAAACTTCCATGTGAAATCACGATCCAATCCCCGTCTATGAGCATGGCTAAGCAATAGATAAGCATAACGTATATTCCCGGGGTGATCAAAAGGTATTAGGTTCCTACCTCAAATACTACAACCAAACCACATGTTCCCAATCCTACTCATGCAAATATTTTAGGGGTAACACTAATGCATAGTAAAAACTGGGTATAGAAGGGTATGATCAAAGTGTAACTTGCCTTGCTGACGACCTGCAAACTCTAGAGATTCGTAGTAACAAGCTTCGCACTCCAGGTAATCTAGCATAGAGAAACAGTAGCATACATAAGCAATCACTCAAATGAAACAACAAGAACCCCGAGAAAAGATCCAAATCAAACACGAAACAAGCATACGGCTTAGACTAACAGAAAGTAAAACCTAACAACATTATTATCATGTGGATTAGATCTTAACAGTAGGTACATGTGATTAGCTACGATTTGCAAAAAGAAACAACTCAAATGGAGAAATGGAACTCGAGAAATGAACGAAATAAGATCGTTTACTAATCTGAACTAAGGTCAAATTTTACAGTGTCAAAATCATGTTCAAGTTGGTTAACTGTAAAGAACAGATCGTAACGAAGAGTTAGACTGGTTTCATCTAATTTGCACAAACGAGTAAAAAGTTACGCTAGTTTTAAGATTAGGGCCTAAAACGCGAGAAAACTATTCGCAGATAGGTCCCTGGCTGAAAATAAACTAAAAAGAAAAAACTATGGCGCGAACATTCGCTAACAGAATTAATCTGACGAAAACTGTCCGTTAAAACGAACAAACGAATGAATGTTTGTTAAATAAGTAAACCTAAAAAAATAAAATGATCTAACTACCGAACCGACTAAACTGGAAAAAACCCCGAAAAAGACCGAACGGTTATTACCGGTTCGCCGGGATTAACCGGTCGGCAGCAGCGGCGGCGGATTGGGACGGCGGTGGCGCGGGACAACGGCGTGCGGCGGCGCGGCGGCGGCGCGAGCGGGACGGCGGCACTGGTAGCGGTGGTTGCGACGGCAGGGCGGGACAAGAGGCAAAAGGGGGTTCGGGCTGGCCTTATAAAGAGGGGGGTCTCGAGGCTCCGACTTGGCCTCCAAGTCGGGCGACGGCGGCGGCGACACAGACTCTGAGGAGTCCAGTGCGGGCACAGCAGCGGCAGCGCGTCGGGAAGGTGGCGCGGGCGAGTTGGGCCGGCTGGGTTTCGGCCCAGTCGGTCCGAAGACTCTTTTTTTTAAATAATTACGCTGCAAAAGAAAAATCCTAAATAAATATAAAAAAATTCTAAAAAAATTCAGAAACAATTTTCACCGTCCATACATAATATTTAGGACAAGATGAACATTTTTCTCGACTAATATGCAATTTTCAAAAATGCATTCTTTTCCTAATTCTAATAAAGTAGCAAATAAAAATACCAATAAAATAATAATTTGATTTTAAAATCCTTTCTCCAATATTTCACTTAGGTTGAAGAAGTCATATTATCTTCCCTCCTTTATTTTTACTAGCAAAAAGGCTCGTGCGTTGCAATGGGAGAAAAAAATACCAAACGCTCTTAATTTACAAAAAATGTTCTATAATGTGAGAATTTGTAGCTATTTTTTAAATACATGAAGAGTTGTTAAAACATTGTTAAAAAGATACATGATTTTTTAATCAATAAAAGATATATTTTTTGTCTGGAAAAAGCATTTTTGTATGGTCTTCTGTTGAAGCAGGTACTTGCGCCCCTATGTCATCACTATTTCTTGCCATACATGTCATAGGTATTGGCCCCTGTTTCATCACTATTTATATCTTACTCCCTCCGTCCCATAATATAAGAGTGTTTATTACATAACACTAGAGTCAAAAACGCTCTTATATTATGGGATGGGGTAGTATCAAATTTGTCTTTTATTTTATTTTTTGTCATGTTCACTTTTTTCATGCATGTCCTCTCTTTCTTCTTCTTATATATACGAGCATAGCACAACATCTCATCTTTATCGGATCTCATCTGCATTTTTTCTTTTATTTATTTTATAGCAGACCACCCATCTTTATTGGGTCCTTTTATTTCTTGTCATGCATGTCCAATCCTGATTTTGCTGAGGTGTTCATCCCCAATCTAAATCGGTATCGGTATGAAAAAAAGATGGATAATGCATTGTTGATTAACATTGCAGCCTAGTTAGTATTTTTTTGCTAATAGTTAAAATAACATCATATTCAGATTCTACATATTTTTCTAATCAAATTCCATATATAACATGTTAAATTTGGAGTTATGGTTTAGAAGATATGGGTATTTTAAAAAACAGTTGATATGCACTGCGGGTTTAATGTCAAAAACATCAGGGAGGGTTCTACAATATAGCATGATGGACTAAGTATACCTATTTCTTTTATTAGTAGGTATAGATTATTGGAAATAATTGGAGAGAAAAATGTTAAAATCAAATTGATCCTCTCTTCAAGTTTAAAATAAATTCAAATATGAATTTTGTGAAACCTCCAACTCTCTCTTTGGGTCCTTGAGTTGCTTAAGATTTCTAAGATCACAACAAATGCAAAAAAATATGATATGCATATGATGATCTATGTATAACATCGAAATTGAAAATTGGGATGTTACAAGCGCTACTGAACGTTAAGTGTGACCCAACCGGTTCGAGAACATGAAGACATGACCGAGACTCCTCTTCGATAAATAATCAATAGCAGGACCTAGAGGCCCATATCTCTTCCCTCATATTCAACGAAGATGTTTATCAGTTGAAGCACGATGTCGAGGATTTGGTTAATCCTGTGTACAATTCCCTTTGTCCGACTATGTGATACTTGCCCGAGATTCGATCATCGGTATCTCCATATCTAGATCAATATAATTTCTAAAAAGTCTCTTTACTCATTTTGTAATAAAAGATCTTCGTGACTAAACTCATTAGTCACATGCTTGCAAGCTTCTTATGATTTTGTATTACCGAGAGCGCCCAGAGATATCTCTCCGTCACACTAAGCGACAAATCCCAGTCTCAATCCATGCAACCCAACAAACATTTTCCAAAATACCTGTAGAGCACCTTTATGATCACCCAGTTACAAAGTGATGTTTGATAACCCATTAATCATTCTTATGGTATTCAGGAGTAGCGTGATCTCATGGACTAAGGAACAGATACTTGACATGAAGAAAGTTATAACAAATAAACAAAGTGATATGATGTGATGCTAAGTTTACGGTTGGGTCTGTCCATTGCATCATTCTCCTAATGATGTGATCCTGTTATCAATTGACAAGTCACTCCTGTCCATAGGAAACCTTAACCACCTTTGATCAACGAGCTAGTCTAGTAGAGCCTCACTAGCGACACGATGTTGTTTATGTATCCACACTTGTATTTAAGTTTCCAATCAATAAAATTCTAGCATGGATAATAAACATTTATCATGAATAGAGAATATGATAATAACATCTTTATTATTGCCTCTAGGGTATATTTCCAATAGTAACATAATAGCCCTGTCAATATATAATTATATATATCATAAAAATGTTTCTGCTACTTCTTGAGGTTGCGTTGATTGAGGAAAGGGTGGTGCAGCAAACTAGAGATAAGTATTTCCCTTAGTTAAAAACCAAGGTATCAATCCAGTAAGAGGTGATACGTCTCCATCGTATCTATAATTTTTTTATTGTTACATGCCAATATTATACAATTTTTACATACTTTTGGCAATAATTTATATGATTTATTGGACTAACCTATTGATCCAGTGCCTAGTGTCAGTTCCTATTTGTTGCATGTTTTTTGTTTCACAGAAAAATCCATATCAAAGAAGTCCAAATGCGATAAAAATTTATGGAGAATTATTTTGGAATATATGTGATTTTTGGGAGGTGGAATCAACGCAAACGGAGGCCCACGGCCTCCGCAACCCACCAGGGTGTGTCGGGCACCCCTAGCGCCCAAGTGTCTTGTGCCCTCCCCATAAGTCGGTTCGGGCCCTTATTCGGTCACAAAAAGATAATTTATGGAAAACATCGTGTAACAATTTCAGCGCAATCAAAGTTACAGATTTCCAGGAATTTAAGAAACGGTGAAGGGCTAGAAAACAGGAACGCGAAATAGAAGAGACCAGAGAGGGAGATCCAATCTCGGAGGGGCTCCCGCCCCTCTGCCGCCATGGATTCCATGGACCAGAGCGGGAACTCTCCTCCCATCTAGGGGGAGGCCAAGCGAGAAGAAGGAGGGGGCTCTCTCCCGCTCTCTCCCGATGGCACTGGAACGCCGTTGGGGCAATCATTGTGATGATGATCTACACCAACAACCTCGCTGCTGTCAACACCAACTCTCTTCCCCTCTATGCAGTGGTGTAACACCTCTTCTCCCCGCTGTAATCTCTACTTAAACACGGTGCTCAACACTATATATTATTTTTCAACGACATGTGGTTATCCTATGATGTTTGAGTAGATTCGTTTTGTCCTGTGGGCTAATCGAGATCTTGGTTGGTATGAGTGTATATTTTATTTATGGTGCTGTCCTAAGGTGCCCTCCGTGTCGCGAAAACGTGAGGGGTCCTCGTTGTAGGGTGTTGCAATATGTTCATGATTCGCTTATTGTCGGTTGCGGGAGTGACAGAAGCCTAAACACAGATAAGTGGGTTGTTGCATATGGGAGTAAAGAGGACTTGATACTTAATGTTATGGTTGGGTTTTACAACCTTAATGATCTTTAGTAGTTGCGGATGCTTGCTAGAGTTCCAATCATAAGTGCATATGATCCAAGTAGAGAAAGTATGTTAGCTCATGCCTCTCCCTCATGTAAAATTGCAAGAATGATTACCGCTCTACTTATCAATTGCCTAAGGACAAATGACTTTCTTGTTGACAAAAGCTATCTACTTTTATTACCTTGCAGTTTATCCATAGTTTTATTCTCGCAAAGTACTCATAGTTTTATTCTTGCAAAATAGTTTCATACTTGTTTTAGGTAAAGCAAACGTCAAGTGTGCATAGAGTTGTATCGGTGGTCGATAGAACTTGAGGGAACATTTGTTCTACCTTTAGCTCCTTGTTGGGTTCGACACTCTTATTTATCGGAGAAGGCTACAAACGATCCCCTATACTTGTGGGTTATCAAGACCTTTTTCTAGCGCCGTTGTCGGGGAGCAATAGCGTGGGGTGAATATTCTCGTGTGTGCTTGTTTGCTTTATCACTAAGTAGTTTTTATTTTTTTGTTCCAAGTTGTTCTCTATCTTTAGTTATGGATATGGAACATGAAACACCAAAACAATTAGTGGTACTTGCTACTCATGGAGATGGGGAACCTCCTAAAACCCTCGATGCTCACCGGCGAAAGTTGCGCGGTACTAGAGAGGATAACAATGGTTGAAAGGTGAGAGTGTGTATAATCCATGGACTCAACATTAGTCATAAAAACTCACATACTTATTGTAAAAATCTATTAGTCATCAAAACAAAGTACTGAACGCATGCTCCTAGGGGGTAGATTTGTAGGAAAAGACCATCACTCGTCCCTGACTCACAAGGAAGACAATCAATAAATAAATCATGCTCCGACTTCATAACATAACGGTTCACCATACGTGCATGCTACGGGAATCACAAACTTTAACACAAGTATTTCTACCAATCCACAATTACTCACTAGCATGACTCTAATATCACCATCTTTATATCTCAAAACAATCATAAGGAATCAAAGTTTGCATAGTATTCAATGCTCTTTATATGAAAGTTTTTATTATATCCCTCTTGGATGCCCATCATATTAGGACTAAATTCATAACCTATGCAAATTACCATGATGTTTAGAAAGACTCTCAAAATACTATAAGTGAAGCATGAGAGTTCAACAATTTCTATAAAATAAATCCACTGTCGTGCTCTAAAATGGTATAAGTCAAGCACTAGAGCAAAATTGTCTAGCTCAAAAGATATAAGTGAAGCACATAGAGTATTCTAATAAATCAAGATTCATGTGTGTCCCTCTCAAAAGGTGTGTAAAGAAAGGATGATTGTGGCAAACTAAAAAGCAAAGACTCATATCATACAAGACGCTCCAAGCAAAACACATATCATGTGGTGAATAAAAATATAGCCTCAAGTAAATTTACCGATAGACGAAGACGAAAGAGGGGATGCCATCCGGTGAATCCCCAAGCTTAGATGCTTGGTTGTCCTTGAATATTACCTTGGGGTGCCTTGCACATCCCCAATCTTAGGCTCTTTCCACTCCTTATTCCGTAGTCCATCAAATCTTTACCCAAAACTTGAAAACTTCACAACACAAAACTCAACAGAAAACTCATGAGATCCGTTAGCATAAGAAAATAAATCGCCACTTTTTGGTACTGTTTTTAACTCATTTTTTATTTATGCTTGTGTAATATTTACTGTATTTCAACTTCTCCATGGTTCATACCCCCCGATACTACCTATAGATTCATTAAAATAAACAAACAACACAAAGAAAACAGAATCTGTCAAAAACAGAACAGACTGTAGCAATCTGGAAACTTCGAATACTTCTGTAAATCCAAAAGTTCTAAAAATTTAGTAAAACCTTGGAAATTTGTAAAAAAAATCAGATCAAAAGAACGCTTCTGTGATTTTTGAAAATTATTTTACTGGGCGTAAAAGTTTCTGTTTTTCAGCAAGATCAAATCAACTATCACCATAAGCCATCCCAAAGGTCTTACTTGACTCAAACACTAATTAAAACACTAAAACACATCCAACCAGAGGCTAGATGATAAATTTTTTGAAAAACAGAACCAAAATCAAAAAACATGAAAATAAAATTGGGTTGCCTCCCAACAAGCGCTATTGTTTAACGCCCCTAGCTAGGCATAAAACATAGATCTAGGTATTGTCATCTTTGGCATTAAATCCATAAGTAGCCTCATAATAGATTCATAAGGCAACTTAATTTTCTTTCTTGTAAAGTGTTCCATTCCCTTCCTTAATATAAATTGAAATCTAATGTTTCCTTCTTTCATATCAACAATTGGACCAATCGTTCTATGGAAAGGTTACTAAGAATAATAGGACAAATAGGATTGCAATCTATGTCAAGCACAATGAAATGTATGGGCACATAATTCCTATTTGCAACAATAAGAACATCATTAATTCTTCCCATGGGTTTCTTAATAGTGGAATCCGCGAGATGCAAATTTAAAGAACAATCATCAAATTCACAAAAACATAGCACATCACATTAAGTTTTTGGAATCGTGGAAACACTAGCACCCAAATAACACAAAGCATGGCACTCATAATCTTTAATTTTAATCCTAGTAGTAGGTTCCCACTCATTATAAAGCTTTCTAGGGATAGAAACTTCCAACTCAACTTTTTATTTGAAAGATTTCATCATAGCATCAACGATATGTTTAGTACAAGCTTTATTTTGATTATAAGCATGAGGAGAATTCAACATGGATTGCAACAAGGAAATACAATCTATCGAAGAACAATTGTCATAATTAAAATCCTTGAAATCCAAAAGAGTGGGTTCATTGCTACTTAAAGTTTTGACCTTTCAAATCCCACTTTTATCAATTTTTGCATCAAGATCTATAAACTCCGAATCATTGGGATGCCTTTTAAGTAAAGTTGACTCATCCCAAATCCCATATTTATCAAGATTTGTATTATAAAACAAAGATTCAATAGGGATCACTTCAATCACTTTAAGATCTTCATCATTATTTTCAAGAAAACTAGAAGAACACGCTTTTATAAACCAATCTCGCTTAGCACGCATCCTAGCGGTTCTTTATTTGCACTCATCAATCAAAATTTTAATAGCATTCATAGATTCATTAATATCATGCTTGGGAGGAATAGATCTAATTTTCAAACAATCAATCTCAAGAGAAATGCGATCCACGTTCCTAGCCAAATCATCAATCTTAAGCAATTTTTCTTCAACCATAGCATTGAAATTCTTTTGAGAACTAATGAAATCTTTAATATTGTTCTCAAGATCAGAGTGCATCTTATTATAATTTCCATAAGAATTGTTGTAGGAACTACCATAATTACTAGAGGAATTACTAGGAAACGATCTAGGATTAAAATTGCCTCTATACACATTATCACCAAAATTGTTTCTACCAACAAAATTCACATCCATAGATTCATTATTATTCTCAATCAAAGTAGATAAAGGCATATCATTAGGATCAATAGGAGCACTCTTACTAGCAAACAATTTCATAAGTTCATCCATCTTTCCACTCAAAACATTGATTTCTTCAATCACATGCACTTTTTACTAGTAGAGGATCTTTCGGTATGCCATTGAGAGTAATTAGCCATGATATTATCTAGGAGTTTAGTAGCTTCTCCTAATGTGATTTCCATAAAAGTACCTTCCGCGACCGAATCTAAAAGATTTCTAGAAGTAAAATTCAGTCCGGTATAAAAAATTTGTATGATCATCCATAAACTTAAACCATGAGTAGGGAAATTTCGTATCATCAATTTCATCCTCTCCAGAGATTGTGCAACATGTTCATGATCAAGTTACTTAAAATTCATTATATCATTCCTAAGGGAGATGATTTTAGCGCGAGGAAAATACTTGGAAATAAAAGCATCTTTACACTTATTCCATGAATCAATACTATTTTTAGGTACAGATGAAAACCAAGTTTTAGGACGATCTCGCAATGAGAACGGAAATAGCTTAAATTTAACAATGTCATTATCCACATCTTCATTCTTTTGCATGTCAGACAACTCAACGAAAGTATTTAGATGGGATGCGGCATCTTCGCTAGGAAGGCCGGAAAATTGATCTTTCATAACAAGATTCAGCAAAGAAGCATTAATTTCATAAGATTATGCACTAGTGGAGGGCATAGTTGAGTACTAATAAAATCATTATTATTAGTATTGGAAAAGTCACACAACTTGGTATTGTCTTGAGACATCGTGACAAGCAAGCAATCTAACACACAAGCAACCGAAAAGCAAAAAAAAACGAACGGAAGAAGGGCGAATAAAAAGGCAAATCCTTTTGCATTTTTCTAAAAACATTTTAGAAGTGGGGGAGAGGAAAACGAGAGGCAAATGGCAAATAATGTAATTCAAAAGATGAGAGTTTATGGTGGGTACTTGTTAGGCTTGATGTAGATCTCCCCGGCAACAGCGCCAGAAATTCTTCCTGCTACTTCTTGAGCTTGCATTGGTTTTTTCCTTGAAGAGGAAAGGGTGATGCAGCAAAGTAGAGATAAGTATTTCCCTCAGTTGAGAACCAAGGTATCAATCCAGTAGAAGATACAAGCAAGTCTCCAATCTATGCACCTGCACAAACAATCAAACACTTACACCAAATGCGATAAAGGGGTTGTCAATCCCTTCATAGTCACTTGCAAAGGTGAGATATGATATAGATAGATATAAAAGATTACTAAAAGTAAAACAAAATAAAATTAAATAAATTGTAGCAAGGTATTTTTGGGTTTTTTTTGGTTTACAGATCTGAAAATATATGATGGAAAATAGACCCGGGGGCCATAGGTTTCACTAGAGACTTCTCTCTTGAAGGAAAATAATACGGTGGATGAACAAATTACTGTCGAGCAATTGATAGAAAATCGCAAAGTTATGACGATATCCAAGGCAATGATTATGCATATAGGCATCACGTCTGTGTCAAGTAGACTGACTCCTACCTGCATCTACTGCTATTACTCCACACATCGACCGCTATCCAGCATGCATCTAGAGTATTAAGTTCATAAAGAACGGAGTAACGCCTTAAGTAAGATGGCATGGTGTAGAGGGATAAACTCAAGCAATATGATGAAAACCCCACCTTTTTACACTTGATGGCAACAATACAATACGTGTCTCGCTACCCCTACTTTGTCGTTGGGTGAAATCACGCAAGATTGAACCCAAAACTAAGCACCTCTCCCATTGCAAGAAAACCAATCTAGTTGGCCAAACCAAACTGATAATTCGAAGAGAAATACAAAGATATCGAATCATGCATATAAGAATTCAGAGAAGATTCAAATAATATTCTTAGATAAGCTGATCATAAATCCATAATTCATCGGATCTCGACAAACACACCGCAAAAGAAGATTACATCGGATAGATCTCCAAAAACATCAAGGAGAACATTGTATTGAAGATCAAAGAGAGAGAAGAAGTCATATAGCTAATAGCTATGGACCCGTAGGTTTGTGGTAAACTACTCATGCTTCATCGGAAGGGCAGCAAGGTTGATGTAGATGCCCTTCGTGATCGAATCCCCCTCTGGCAGGGTGCCAGAAAAGGCCCCAAGATTGGATCTCACGGGAACAGAAGGTTGCGGCAGCGGAAAAGTATTTTGGTGGACGCTTCCGGTGGTTTTGGAATATTTGAGAATTTGTAGAGCTGAGAGGGAGGTCGGTGGAATCCCGTGGGGCCCACAAGCCAGGGGCGCGCCGTGAGGGCTTCTGGAGCCCTCGGAACTCTTCTGGCTTGCCCTCCAAGTTATGTGGATGTCTTCTAGTCCAAGAAAAATCATCATAAAGTTTTATTCCGTTTGGACTCTGTTTGACTCCTTTTCTGTAAAACTCAAAAACAAGAAAAAAAAACAGAAACTGGCACTAGGCTCTAGGTTAATAGGTTAGTCCCAAAAATAATATAAAATAGCATATTAATGCATATAAAACATCCAAAACAGATAATATAATAGCATGGAACAATAAAAAAAATTAGATACATTGAAGACATATCAGTTGACGACGTTGTTCCCTGCTGGAAACTCCCGGCAACTCAATCCGTCGGCTATAGCTTCGAATTGGGCGAGGGGTCGAATGAACACGCTCATGATTATATGAGTAAGCCGCCTGCTGCGCAACAGCTGTCTGGAGAAGCTCCGCCATGTTCCGGGTTTCTACTGCGACCGAAGACTCGCCCTCGATTGGAATGGCCGCTAAGCGTGTCGCCGCTGCTATCATGTTGTCCACCGGTTAGAATAATGGCCAGATTGTGTTGCAAACCACCGGGGCAGGGTCTGATCCCTGCGGGGTGGGTCTGGTAGGCGAGGCTGGGCTACCACCCCACTCCCTAGCGCCTCTGCAATTCGAGCCGCACCGGGCGGGTTACTGGCTCCTCGCGGGTTACTAGGTCCGGCCCCATGCGTGTTAAAAGGTTTCTTCCCTCATACTATGAGGGCAAACAGGTCTGGTACCTCCTTCGAAGGACAGCATTGAAAGCATTCTGATCCAAACTTAAGCAGAAAGTCTCTGCCTTGATACGTTGAGACTCAGCATCCAACTGAGCCCGTTCCGTTGCCATCCTGATGTTTTCCGCATTCAGATCCTCCTGGGTTTTGGCTATCTGGTCCCGCACCTTTGCAACTTCTACATTATGCTCCACCTGATTTGCCGCAGTAACCTCTGTTGCCAATAGGGTTGTCAAATTGCCCAAGAGTTCAGACAAAACTTGAGTCGGCAGCCGGACTGAGCCGCCGGCCCCGGCCATTGCAGCCGCCGAGTTAGACATCATAGCTGTAGCCATTGATGAGTCAAGGATCGGCCCTGTGCCAGCCATAAGAACCGCAGCCCTGGAGGGCGGCTCATAGGGGTCCGGAATACTGTTGCCATCAGAATAGCCCCCAAGCCCACCGTCTTGAAGCTAGTAAGCTGACTCTGTCTCTCCGGTTGAAGATTCATCGCCTGAGTAGATGGCGGTCTCTCCTCCAGATTTAGAGCCTTCCGCGAGTTCCATGCCTTGCACACAATCTACGAAGACATGCTTCCGACTGGGTTGAACCCGGGCAGGTCGCCCGCGCCGAGCCGACTCTATGAGGCTGATGGAGGCGTCCGACTCAGGCTCTGTTTCGCCAATCTTACCGATGAAGACATGAATTCCGCCAAAGGGGCCCCGGTACCCGTACTCGATTGAGCCGGCCTCGGGGCCCCAGCCAGCGTCGTCGATGTAGAGCTTGCCGCGGCGACTCTTGGTCATCCTGCCAACGGCGTATCCCTTGATCCCTGGGAAATTGCCCTTCAAGAACTCAAAACCACCGTGCTCTGGCCCCACGGTGGGCGCCAACTGTCGTGGATTTGTCACGGCAGATGTCCTAGTGAAAGGACTTAAGCATGGAGCCATCACAACGTTGGTTAGCTCGAAGGGGTTGAACGGGACAAGGGACACGAGTTTACCCAGGTTCGGCCCCTCTCAACGAGGTAAAAGCCTACTTCTTACTTTGTGTTGTATTGCTTGAGTATCGATTACAAAGGAGCGGAATCGCTTGACCTAGCTACCGATCAGTTGTTTCTTGAGTTAACCTGCCGCAGGGTCTCGCCTTTATATGCACAGGTCGAGGCCCGGGCTTTAGAAGAGTCCAAGTCATTCACACAACTTGACTAACTCGGCTTCTAAGTCGCCTTGCCTTGCTAGGCAAGTCCCTATCGTTCGGCTCACACTTCCGGGTCTTGGGCCTTCAACAGGCCTGCCTCTTAAGCCGCCTCTAGTCTTCATGTCCTTTAAACCCATTTAAGCTTGGTATTGTTGAATTACCAACAGTATAACCCGGCCCCTCCTGGGCGGGTCACACCGCGGGGTTATATCCCCAACAAGACCCGAGATGGCATCATCAAACGAAGGTATAATCAATCTACTGCTCCTAATTTCCGCATCAGATCAAATTGTGTCCATGTATATTAGATACGATCCGATTAGCAGTTGAATAATCTCGGCAATTAATCTAATTTCATGATCCAGTTTTTCTCTTGTGAGTTGTGGCGGGGTGGTAGGAAAGCTAACTCGCGGTTAGGGATTCAGTGTTTTGTGCATGTCCCGTAACTGACTAGTCGATTAGATGGGCTTTGCATATAACTGGGCCGCACGGGGATCTGAGCTCTGATCACTTTGGTACTTAGCTGAACTAGAAGTACTTCGCAGTGTCATGTGTGCATTACTGCAATAACCAATTACGGTTCTATGGAGTCGCTATGAAAGCAATACCCGCGCGTGACCCACACACCACGAAAAGGAATGAATCGAACGGGATGACGGGTGGATCGAACGGCTTATAAGACCGGTTGGCAGGACGATCGAGTGGCTGCGGACCGGCTGATCCCACGCGCGAATCAGCCGGATGATTCGTAACGTCTGCCATTATTTATTGACTGAGCCTCATGGGCATATAGAAGTACAATGATCAACTTGAAGTACAAGACAAGGCTGGAACAAATTCTAATCTATCGTCTATCCTATACTTTCGAATAATCATAATACTCAACACATTTTACATGAAAAATCATCACTGGAACCAGCCAAACTTGGCGATGACCCATTTTTTATATGCACCGGAAACTACCATGCGCTACAAGGCTAAAAGAACC
The DNA here is from genome assembly GCF_002162155.2 of Triticum dicoccoides. Lineage (NCBI taxonomy): Eukaryota > Viridiplantae > Streptophyta > Magnoliopsida > Poales > Poaceae > Triticum > Triticum dicoccoides. The sequence continues at coordinate 497,220,796 of NC_041383.1, read as the reverse complement.
TAATATCAAACTTCTCGACGTTCGGGGAAGATGTAGCGAGATAAAATGCACTGGTCATGTAGCTGGCCTAGTCTTTGGCCATTCTTAGCTCTTTTCAAACCATGATCACTTGATCACTCATGTATTTCCCATTGCTTTCTTTTAAATCAATTAAGCCGGTGAACCCGGATCCTTCAAAAAAAAAACTTCTCAACGAACAAAAAGCGCCAAACATATACAGGCAAGAGAAAAAAATACTTCAGCTGCCAAAAACGACACGCGGCAAGGCACGTGTCAACCGCTAGTACACAATACAATGGATAAGCAATGAATGCACTAGCGAATCAACCTGTGGTTGAGTTGGTTAGGTGGACAGTGGTATCCCCAACCCATCAGGGTTCAAATCCTGGTGCTTGCATTATTTCTGAATTTATTTCAGGATTTCCGGCGATGCGCTTTCAGTGGGAGGAGACGTTCCCGTCGACGACGAGGCGTCTACGGTAACTTCGTAAATCTCAAGATGATATGCCGGCTCAGTCTCTCGAAGGTGCTCATAGGGGTAGGGTGTGCGTGTGTGCGTTTATAGGGGTGAGTGTATGCGCGTGTATATGAGCGCTTGTGTCTGTACTGATGAAGGAAATGGAGCAATCAGGAATAGACCTTCGTCACCGGCGTCAATGTAGACGACAATGATGTCCATGTATCAAATCAGAAAGTACAGCGAACCGCATGCCCTGCATGCGTTCAACGTATAGTACTATGACAGAGCACTTGCAAATTTAGATCTTGTCACAGTAACCAATTTGAAATACGTAGGTACGATACGTAGGAGTAGTAAGTGGTAATTTAATCACGCGGTTTGCCGCCCGAGAGGAGGGAGTCGGCGACCAGCTTCTCGAGATTGGCGCGCGAGCGCCCGCCTGGCCGCGTTGCGCGGACGCCGGCCTCCCTCCATTCCTCGGCCCGGCGGCGCATCTCCTTCCCCTTCTCGCCGGACATGGCCTCACGTATCTTGGCCTCCACCGCCTCCCGCCGCACGTCGTGGCCGATCTCCATGGCCACGCCCCACTCCACGCAGCTGTACCGGCTGTTGGTCTGCTGCTCCGCGAAGAAGGACCAGCACAGCGTCGGCACCCCGCCGCACAGGCTCTCCACCGTCGAGTTCCACCCGGAGTGCGTCAGGAACACGCCCACCGCCTCATGCCTCAGCACTGCCTCCTGCGGGCACCAGCTCGCCAGCACGCCGCGCCCCTCGATGGACTCCAGGAACTCCGGCGGCAGCACGGCGGCGTCGCCCTTCACGAGGTCCGGCCTGATGATCCACAGGAACGGCTGGCCGCTGTTGGCTAGCCCCCACGCGAACTCGAGGAGCTCCTCGTTGCTCATCACCGTGATGCTGCCGTAGTTCACGTACACGACCGACCGGGGCTCCTTGCCGTCCAGAAAGTCGAAGCATGAGACGTCCTCCTTCCACAGGTTTGACCCCAGCGCGTCCAACGTGCCGCCCTGTGGCACGATCTCCTCGGCAAGTAAGGGGAGATGGCCGATGGTGTAGACGGGCACGGTGGGCGGGAGCATGGCGCGCACCGCGTCCAGCGCCGCTGGCTCGAGCTCTTCCAGGGTGTTGAAGATGGCGGCGTCCGCCTCCGCCAGCCGCTCCGTCACGTGGAGGGCGAAGTGGGCCATGTACTCGTCGGGGTCCGTCGACCAGATGAAGTTCGGGAAGTCTTTGAGCCGCATGTGCTTGCTCATCCCCGCCGTCCAGTCCACCGGCGTGTCCAGATACCCATTGGTCAGCTGCTCCGCGTCTGCATGCTCACAGTATGTGCACAATTAATTCATCCGCAAAGTTTTATCTCCTCGTGACACTGAGGCACGCAGTGTTATTGAAAACTTGTACTAGGACTGATCTGTCGAAACCGCCATTAAATTACCTTTGAGTGGGAAGATGCCCTTGTCGTACAAGGTGCGGTAATGGCGGTAGCCCAAGTAGCCGCAGACGCTGGCAGTCCAGAACAGCGCACACGGCACGCCAATGTCCCGCGCGGCGTCGAGGGTGAAGCTCATGGTGTTGTCGCCGACGATGCACGTGACCGGCGGCGACTCGGTGGAGGCGTTGAGCTCGGCAAGGAGGCTCTTGAAATGCGGGAGGCAGGTCTCCCTGGTGGAGCGGCAGAGGGACGGCACGTCCTGCGTGGCATCGGCGTCGGACGGCGGGAGGCCGTCCGGTATGGTAGCGAAGCGGAACCCCTCGATGCCGTCGAGTGCGGCAGCGCCGCGGGAGCGGAGGAGCCGCCGGTGGTTGAACTCGGAGTTGACGAAGGTGACATGGAAGCCCCTGCAGTGGAGGATCTTGGCCAGCTTCAGCATCGGCGTGACGTGCCCCTGCGCCGGCAGCGGCACGCACACGGCGTGCGGCTTAACGTCGGCATCGACCTGCGCGGAACCCATGCCGTTACGTGGATGGCTGGACAAAGTCACAATACTGTGTACTTGAAGTCCAAGTTGCGATGGCTGTGTTGAGCTGACCTCTGAGGAACAGAACCCGGTATTTATAGGGGACTCGCCAGGAGTAATGCTAGACCAACGTAGGTAGGTGTCAGTCTACTGGAAAACAATTTTGGTTAGTACATTTGTTTTGAACCGTCGATGCAAAATGAATGGCACCTTCTTCTCAACTTTCTGCCGCCCGGTTCATCTTCTTCCCCAAATCACCACATGTGCCACCAGCCCAATCGCCTGTTTATATCGCCTGCTATTGGCGGTGCTCCCGCGCCAGCCTTGCGGCACCACCCTCCCCACCACCGCCATGCTGGTGCCGTCCCCGACCATCCCTCTAAACCGGCGACCACCAGATCCCCGGTGAGCCTGCACCTGCACCCGTCAACCTTTGAACTCGCCTATACCAACTCGCTGCCGGCTATAGCTCCTACCGGTCCAAGGTCTTGCCGGCACCCCAGGCCTTGCTTCGCTTGCCTCATCACCGGCGTCTATGGCCTCGGTGCTCCGCGCGGCTGCTGCTTCCTTCCCAAAAAATCAACTAACCCGAATTTGATATTCAACCGACTCGCGTGAAGCTAAGTTGTATTTATAGAGCTAGTGTATGAAGAGCGACTCTAACCCATCTGCAAAAAAAGTTATCAACAAATATTCATTTTATTTTTCAAAAATGACACTTTCAATAATTACTAGAAGTTGTCGCCCTCGTTCTTTAGAGGTGTCGGCGCACGAAAGAGAGAAAAGGCCGGCCGCGCAACGGATCCATCCCTTAGTAGCGCTCCCTCAAACTCGCTTCAACAAAAATTGACAAAGACAGGCGTCACCCTCTTTCACACATGTGTCGATCACATAGGTAACTAACCACACCCCAACAATGCAAGTCGTACAGCACCGACACGACGAGGACAAAGAGTCAGCACGTACCCACAACGGGGTGGGGGCAACAACCTTACATAAGTGGACCACCCATTTACCGTCAAACTCTAAGATATCCATTTAATTCATCCCTACTTTCAACATTTGTGTACACGGCAGACACAAGCCCACAATGCTGTATTGATGTGTGCCGGCCGGCCCGCCGCCTTGGCGCTCGTTACTTTCAACACTTACCGACCGCCCAATGCAAATATCATGTCACTAGGCAGTGGGTTACTTGGGATATACTTCCTCCGTTCCAAAATATAAGAACGCTTTTGACATTATGATAGTGTAAAAAACGTTCTTATAT
>NC_041383.1:497154775-497216924 GCF_002162155.2 Triticum dicoccoides | reverse complement strand
CTCAGTCCCAAACTAGGTTGTTTTAGATTTGTGTAGACACGGATGTATCGAACATTATTACACGTCGCCATCCTGGACAAGGTAAGTCATAATATCACTTCACTATAGTATTACTAAAATACTAAGTATAGTAGTTAACCTCAATGCATGACTCGCGTTGCACTTATTCAAGTACATAGCTGATTGGCGCAAGTACACAGATGATCTGGCTAGATGCATCAACATATTATATCCTGGATCTGCAAAACTGTTAATCAATCAACAAGCGATCACATTTTGGTCCACTCGTCCCATGTGAGCTGCCTGCACGGAGAGCATTGAAGCACCAGCGATGTCCACCGAGACCACGCAGGTCACGCGGATCTGAAATTTAAGCTGCGAGACCACGAGTGGGAAGTTCCATAATGCACAAAAAAGGTATTTACCTTTCCATTCACAGCGTGAATCACAGCCGCCCACCAAGCATGAAGATAGAAGGTCCTTTCTGAAAAGCTGCCACAGGCCCCACTTGTTCCATACACATTACGCAGGTGTAGCATTTTTGCTTGTTCCATACGTATAGACATGTATTTTGTTTATCTTGTCCACCGTAATAAGAGATGATGTGATGCCTAGTGGGACCCATTGCTTTTTCTGAAAAAGCTGCCAGGGATGTGCATGCTGGTGAGCTGTTGCAGAACTCGGGCAGAAATCACATATTTGACCTGAGGACGAAATCATATCACAAACTGACCTGGTCACGAAAAAATTTCACTCTGCTGACCCTTTGGTGTGGCGCCCGACAGCTGGGCGCCGCACCCTACTGTGCAGCGCCCATCACTTAGGCGTCACACTTCCTGCCAGCGTGGCAGCCCTGGTCCAGTTTCGGCCCCACAGACAGCACTGCAGCGCCTAAGGGATAGGCGCCACACATGTAATGTGCAGCGCCTAGCTCTTGGGCGCTGCACAGTCTGTGTTCCACTTGGGCTGGCCCCACCCTCTCTCCCCTCCCACCCCCACCCCACACACCCCCACCCCACCCAAACCCTTAGGCTTGCGGCCCTCCTCTCTTCCCCTCTCCCCCCCTCTCAAATCCTTCTCAAATCTTGCAAATCCGGAGTATTTAACCGTGGATTTCGAAGCCAACCCCTCCCTTAAGGTAATCTCCTCCGATCCCCTCGTTTTCATCCATAGGAATTGTCACATTTTTTCTCAAATCTTGCTAGTTTGGGGGAAACCCTAGTTTTGACTTGGATTTGCAAATTTGTGTTTCTTTGCTAATTTGGTATGGTTAGGCTTTCATAGTATGCTAGGGTTAGGGTTATGTGTGTTTGATGTTGGTGTTAGGGTTATGTTGGTCTTAGGGTTGTGTTCATTGTTAAGTGGGGGTTAGGGTTGACCAATAATTCTCGGTTTTGTAGGCATGGCTTCATCCGGTTCCATGACAAGGCCACCGTGTGCTAACCAAGAAGACATGCCAAACAAGTGGGAGGACGCATCTTTGGACAAGGTGAAGGAGAAAGATGTCAACATCCCGCCATGTTGGTGTGGAGATGTTTGCAAGGTGAAGGTGTCCACCGACCGAAAGAAAGTATGGACGGAAGGGCGGAGATATTTTGTATGTCCGAACTATGCTTATGATCGTGCATTTCCAACTAACGCCTATGACCAACCACCGGTAAGCTCGAGAAGTACTTCACCGCCTGCTCTATGCAACACTAAGCTCGAGAAAATGTTACTCTCAAATGTGTGTCAACACTAATAACAAATTTTTATGCAGTCACCGCCTCCTCTATGCAAGTACTTCACGTGGATAGATCTTGAAGTGCCAGAAGATGTGAAAAAGGACCAATACGCAGATTGTCTTAGGCGGCAACGGTGGTTCGAAGAATCGTTTCGAAGAGGCTTGGAGGAAGAGCGTCGTCAGAAGGAGAGGATGGAGCGGAAGAAACGAGAGGAGGAGAGGGCACGCCAAGCGAAACTTGCTCGTGAGGAAGAGAGGGCAAGAAAGCTTGCAAAGGCTCGCGAGGCGCAAGAGGAGGACTCGGCACGTGACAAGAAGGGGAAATGGCCTCGCTCTACTCAGTAGGGACTTCGCTTTGGTGCACTCGTCGTTAACTATCTTCTAGGGCAAGCTGCCATTTATCATTGGTAATGAATGTGTCGTGAACCATGTCGTATTAATGTTTGAATTATCTTAAGTTATGAACTCGTCGGCATAAAATTTGTGTTTGTTCAAATTGCTGTGATGCTGCAGTCATTGTAAGTATTATGGATGTGATGCAAGCCATGGGAGTAGTGCAGCGCCTAAGGGTAGGGCACTGCACTGTACAGTGCAGCGCCTAATGGTTGGGCGCCAGACAGTACAGTGCAGCGCCTAACTGTTGGGCGCTGCAGTGCTGCTATAAGCAAAACTGCAGAAAGAGATGCCATTTTGGCCTCCTGCAGCAGCACTCACATAACTAGAACATCAATAAAAGTACTATAAACTGGACATGCTAAGCAAAGAGAACTAATAACTTGAACATCATATCATTTAAGACAATTCAACATTACTTCAAGTTTGCAAACACAAATACCATAACATAACCTCACAAGTTCATCAACCTCACAAGTTCACAAGTTCAACATATAACATAACCTCACAAGTTCATCAACCTAACACAAAGCACTAATGCCTTCCGCGCGTGTTCCTGGTGCCACGCCTGCAGGCAATCTTCTTCTTCTTAGGAGCACGAGGCTCCTCTTCGTGCACTTCCTCCTCCGCCTGCGGCTCCGCCTCCGCCTCCTCCTCCGCCTCATCATCCAAGCTAGCCATCCGCGAGGTCCCTACGACCACCTTTGGGTTGCCTCTGTTGTCATAATCGTTGGACGTGTACGGGCGTCTGGGCTGCCTAGGCTTGAACACATATGCGGACCGAGCTTGAGCGTCCGCCAAAGTCATGTCATCATCAAGCTCATGGCCCTATCACACAACGAAACAATATGGTGAAGGCCGGTGTCGTAATCAAGTGAGGATCACATCTAAAGGATTAGTCATACCTCTTGGGTTATCCCACCCTCATCATCCATATAAGCATATGATGAACTCACATCGTCCCCCTCATGGTGAGATGCGGGGTCTAATGGTGTACCAGACCTAGAGGCAGATGGTTCATCATATTCAGGATCACGGCAACCGAGAAGGTTCGATAACCGCCTTAACTTCTTGGCCTGACGCTGTAACATGAACAAGTGTGTAAGATATCAAACTTCGCAACATAGACTGGCTCTCATAGTGAATGCGATATGTACCTTGAGGAATGCTCGTAGTGAACCATCATCATTGCCAGTTCCAACCGGTGTCTTCTCCAGAATAGACTGGCTCTCATCGGCTGCTTTCTTGATCTCGGTGCGCTATGGATGAGAAAGAATGAATGCGTTAGCCATTCAAACATGTGTAATACGGTCAACGGGAAAGTAAAGAAGGGAACACTTAGAGGTTCAAGCTTCTGCAAAAAACAAGTAATGACAAATCTTAGGGCATGTAAATTTCAACTAAATGCAAATTTGCAAAAGATTTAGATTACTCATTATTACCTTATCCTTCTCGCGCATCATGTAGGACCGGTGTTGCACGTCGTAGACATCGTCCAGAAGCCAAACCATCCTTACAATTTCAAACAATAAACATACATGAGTTCATCTTCATCTCAAATATACACTAAACATATAACATGTGTTCAACTAAAAGAATCTCAACATCTCCTTCTCACACAATGAATATGTCATATGTCTTCAAATAAACTAAACATCTAATATTTCAAATGAACTCAACATCTAATATATATCTAAACAAACATCTCATATATGTCTACAAAAATCAACATCTCATAGTTATCTATAAAAATAGGCATCTCATATATATCTAAAAAAACTAAACAATCTAGGGTTTCACTAACAAATAAATAACACTACGGTACTACCAATATGAATACACATCCTAAATCGAGCAAATCAAACAAATCAAGGGTTCCATCAAATCTTGGACAAATCTCTAAAATGGCAACAAATTTACGGAGCAAAAGAAAGAGAACGAAAGAGTTTACCTAGTAGGATGGATTGGGGATCGAATCCACGGATTAAATCTTCAGATCGGAGAGGGATGAGGGGGGGATTAGATGGGGGCGCCGCCGCTGCTCTCTGTCCAGAGAGCGGAGAGATGAAGAAACTGCCTGGTCGGGCTGGGGCAGCCGCGCTTAAGTCACTGTGCAGCGCCCAAGGTATAGGCGCTGCACGTCACAGTGTGGCGCCTATCCCTTAGGCGCTGCACAGGTGCGTGTGTGGCCGCAACTGGACCAGGGCTGCCACGCTGGCAGGAAGTGTGACGCCTAAGTGATGGGCGCTGCACAGTATGGTGCGGCGCCCAGCTGTCGGGTGCCACACCAAAGGGTCAGCAGAGTGAAATTTTTTCGTAACCAGGTCAGTTTGTGATTTGATTTCGTCCTCAGGTCAAATATGTGATTTCTGCCCAGAACTCGTACTTGCCAGAACACAAAATGGAAAATAAATCAGCCCCACAACCTTCCAGGTGCACAGCCAAACCCATCTCCGAACATGAGTAATCACGGATATAAGTACGGTCTCCCGGGTTATGAAATTAAAATCAACCAATGTAGTAACAGAGTTAAACTTTTTTCACTCTTGTTGAATTATTTGTGGTTTCGGTTAAACTTTTGAGCACTTCAATCAAGCGTATGGGGTACTTAGAAGGTCTGGAACGAAGGACTTCAACTATCATTTTACAAATCATGCAGATACACCTTCTTATCACATTGACCAACACTTAGTGTATCAAATCATGATGACCTTTAGCAAGATCAATAAACTGCACATCGGTTTAATACATCACTTTGAAAACTTTGTTCTTGCATGTGGCGCACTTGAGAGATCGATCTGAAAGAACTTTTGGACATGAGATATCAAAAAATTCAAACACTTACTCAAGCGTGTTGGGCACTTACAAGATCGGGCAGGAAGGACTTTAACTATAATTTTACAACTTATACAAATACTTCTTCGTTGGAAGTGCCCAATTTGGGTCTCCGTGCGTGAGAACTTTGTTGGTATCACCTGTGTTTTGTATTTTGCCATAAAACATTTACACCCGACTAGTAAAAAATGTTCCCTTTTACCGTTGTTAGTACTAATGCCATTGATCAAGACTAGCAGATAAACTACTCCAGTACTTAGGCAACACTCAGCGCAGCATGTAAGGAGTGAGACAGGGATAAAGATGCGGTTTTTATACAATAGCAGCAGTAGTAGCAAATAAATTAACGGGAGACGGGCCACCTCGAAGAAGTTTTTTTTTTGTGGGGAATTTCAGAGAGCTTTATTGATGAAAAGCATTCGCTGGGCAGTCAGCCAGAAGGCTGCTAACCAGGAAGCTAGGGGTGGAGTCCAGCCAGCTTTCGGTCATATCAAGCGTACATGCACGCTTGGCACACAGGTGTGCAGGACCATTAACAGCTCTTATTACATGTGAAATATGAAAAGACAAAAAGCTAGCAGAGAGCTCTCTAATTTCTGAAAGTATCGGTGCTACAACCGAACGATCGGTGTAGCTAGAGTTCCAAAGGTTAACTGCCTCAAGACAGTCGGATTCCAGTCGCACGTGTGTGTAGCCTCGAAGCTTCGCGAAGATGACACCCTCACGTAGGGCTAGCACTTCAGCAATGAAAGGATCTGTGACCCCAGGGTGGGGTTTGCACCAAGCGCCCAGGAATGCCGAGGAAGAGCGGGCTACTCCCCCCACGCCGGCGTTGCCGGCATCGCGGTGTGTTGCAGCATCCGTGTTGATCGTAACATGATTTCCTTCAGGCGGGCCGCCAGCCATGACCCGGCAGCGGTATGAAGCTCTGTCGGGGAATTTCCAACAACGTCAGGTCCTCCCGAATGCGTCGGACCGAGGCAGCTGGATCAATAATCTCCTGATCATGAGTCCGTCTGTTGTGGGACATCCAGATAGCCCACATGACAGTAATGATTGTGGCACGTTCCTTGTCTGTGAATTGCAAGTCACATAGAATATCACGTGCCCAAGAGCTGGGATGGAGCCGTGGCCAATTAATCTCGAAGAGCAATCTCGCCTCCTCCCAGAAACGCCTTGCATGCGAGCAGTGGACAAGAGCATGCATCAAGTCCTCGTTCATGGCAAGGCACAACTTACATAAACTTGTGTCTTTGATATGACGGTGTTGTAGAGTAGATTCATGCGGGATGATTCCTTTGATTACCCTCCACCAGAATACTCTAACTTTTGGAACAACTTTGAGTTTCCATAAGCAGCTCCACATCTGCTCCTCATTCGTTGATGGCCCCGCTACCTGCCCCTTTTCTAGAGCTAAGCGCTCGTTCAGATTCACTAGAGCTCGGTAGGCTGTTTTAACGGAGTAGATGCCGGATCTTTCATGTGCCCAAGCAAGGAAATCCTCCCCGCCTCCCTGACGGAGGGGGATGTTGAGTATCGCCTCCGCGTCCGGTGCGATAAATGACGTTCGTATTAGATCATGCTTCCATGTCCAGTTATCTGTGTCAATGAGATCAGCGACCATATTGACCGTAGAAGCTGGTGGCCTGAACATGGGCTTCATAGAAACAGTTAATGGGATCCAACAATGCGTTTAACAAGACCAGCACTGAGAGCTGCGCGCCCGGCTATGATTGCCCTCCATATGGCTGAAGCAGATTTTGGAATTGATGCTTGCATAAAATCACAGTCCGGGAAATACCTTCCCTTCATCACTCTGGTGCATAGAGTGTCCGGGTTTGTGAGAAACCTCCATCCGTGCTTCCCAAGAAGCGCTAGGTTAAACTGTTGCAAGTCTCGAAAACCCATGCCTCCCTTGATTTTTGGTGTAGCAAGTTTATCCCAGGATATCCAATGAAGAGAGCCTCGATCAACCGAACTCCCCCACCAGAATGCCATGCTTGAGGTCAAATTCTTGCACACTTTTTTGGTTAGCAGAAAACAAGACATGTTGAACGTCGGTATAGCTTGCACAATAGATTTGATCAAGGTCTCCCTGCCTGCACAAGCAAATAGTCGTTCGGACCAGCCCTACATTTTCCCCCTCGCTCGGTCCCCAATGTGTTCAAAGGTTCCACTTGTAATTCTTCCAACTGCAGTGGGTAGACCGAGATATCGCTCGGAAAAAGCTTCTGACTGTACATTCAAAAGATGTTTGAGACTCCCTCGTAAGGCCGCCGGTGTGTTTGGGCTAAAGTAGATGGAGCTTTTTGCTCGGTTTACACACTGGCCAGAGGCCTCACCATATATCGTAAGGATATCGTTCAAGCGAGATGCACTTTCCACGCTCGTCTTGATGAAAATCAAGCTGTCATCTGCAAACAACAGGTTACTTACCCATGGGGCTCTGAATCCCACACGGATGCCCCGATCAATGTGGTTACCATAATACTTCAGCAGTGACGAGAATCCCTCGGCGGAGAGCAAAAAAAGATATGGAGACACGGGGCAGCCCTGCCGGAGTCCTCGCGAAGGAGTGAAGTAAGGCAATAATTCTCCATTAACTCGAACAGAGAAGCGAACGGATGTGACACATTTCATAATGAGTCTGACCAGGGTACCAGCAAACCCAAGTCTTAAGAGCATGGCTTCGAGGAAATGCCACTCCACTCGATCGTAAGCTTTCATCATGTCCAATTTGATTGCACATGAGAAGTTTTTTCCTTTCTTTCGCCTCTTCATCGTATGCACACTCTCAAATGCCACAAGGACATTGTCAATGATCAGGCGACCTGGAACAAATGCACTTTGCTCTTCACTTATTATCTCATCCATGCAGGGCCTCAACCGATTAGTTATCGCTTTGACAGCGATTTTATAGAGAACTGGGCACAGTGCAACGGTACTGAGAAATATTCTGTGGATGACGTACCTTAGGGATTAATGTGATGGATGTGTCATTTAGTCCTGCCGGTAGTTCACCACCATTCAAAAAATCAAGCACTGCTGGTATAATGTCATGCTTCAAGAGCTCCCAGTGGCGCTGATAAAAGCCTGCGGTGAACCCATCTACCCTAGGTGCTTTGGACGCGGCCATCTGGAATAACGCGTCATGCACCTCTGAAGCTTCGAAAGGTTTGCACAGTAGGTGGTTCATCGCCGGTGTTACCTTGTGTGGCACATGTGATAGCAACTCATCACAGTTGCTATAACCTTGTGATGTGTATAGGTTTTGATAGAACGCAAGGATTTCTTCTTTATCCTCATCTCCTGAAGCGCAGACAGAACCATCCAACCGCTGCAGGTTGGCTATCTTGTTTAATCGTTTACGCTACTTTGCTTGCGCTTGGAAATAGGCCGTATTGCGGTCCTCCTCGCGCAACCAAGGAACACGGGACCGTTGTTTAAACCATATCTCCTCCAATTTGAGTGCTTCTCGGAGTTTTGACATAGTAGTTTTCTCCTCTTCTGACGGGCCTCGTCCAACTGACTAGCATCGCAATCTGTCAAGCCGCTTTTGTAGTTGTCGGACAGTCCTTGTCAAGGAACCAAATTCTCGAACACCCCATGGCTTGAGCGTCTGCTCTAGAGCCGCGAGGGAGTCCATGACACCATGCAAACCCGGTTGTCTAGCTTGGCTGCGCCAAGTTTCGGCCACCAGGTGATCGCAATCATTATGAGACTGCCAAATGTTCTCATAACGAAAAGGTTTCGAAGTATGTGTGTTGCTGTTGGGGTGTTGGTGACGTATATCCAGCAGTACAAAGCAATGATCCGACTCAACTGAACAGATATGGCGCACTTTAACATACTCGAATTTCTGTGTGAATCCCTCATATCCAGCAGTGCAGCCACATCGAAGAAGTAGAGAGGGTGCGTAGGACCTGACCGCAGCAGAATCTACTGACCTGGACCTACAGCGAGTCAAATCAAGTGGAATACAGGGCAATATACTCGGTGTTCAGATTCGTGGGGCGTGGGAATACCATGCAGAACAGACAGCTGTGTGGTCCCGCTGATGTGACTGCACTGTTGATGAACGGCCAAGATACAAGTTGCATACGGAACGCGCTGGTAAAAAACCGCACGGGAGATACCATCTGCCAATCTGGATGGGAGTTCAATCAAACCAGCCCAAGCAATATGTAGGGCCCGCTTTCCCTCAAAAAAAAAATGTAGGGCCCGCTTCATTGGCTTTGGGCCTGCGATTTTTGGAACGAAAGCAAATAATTTTGCGACAGGGAACCTTGAAATCCAGAACAGAAACGACCAGAGTGTTTTGTACATACTACTTCCGTTCCCAAATACTCCCTCCGTTTTAAAATAGATGACTCAACTTTGTACTAATTTTGTATAAATATAATACAAAGTTGGGTCATTTATTTTGGAACGGAGGGAGTACAAGTCTTTTTAAATATTTCAGCAAATGACTACATACAAAGTAAAATGAGTAAATCTACACTATAACTGTAAAATATGTCTTAGGGGGTGGATGGATTCCTTCTTGAAGGTGCTGCTTGGTACGCGGCGGATCGAAGCCTTGTATCGTGGTGGGTCGATTTCGGAGGGCGCTGCGGTGGCGGGTCATCCTCGCTTTGTCGAGCTGCCCTTTTTTAGCATCAGTACGGACACAAACGCTCATATACACACGCATACACTCATCCCTATGAACGCGCGCACACACCCTACCCCTATGAGCACCTCCAAAAGATTGAACCGGCATATCATTTTGAGATTTACGAAGTCACCGTAGGCGCCTCGTCGTCGACGAAAACGTCTCCTCCCACTGAAAGCGCATCGTCGGAAATCCTGAAATAAATCCAGAAATAATGCGAGCACCAGGATTTGAACCCTGGTGGGTTGGGGATACCACTGTCCACCTAACCAACTCAACCACAGGTTGATTCACTCGAGCTGCCATTATTGGTATTTGTTTTCTCTTCCTTTTTCTCTTTTGGGCTTGTTGGGCTGTTCGCCTCAGCACTATCTGTGTATCGGTGTTGGTTGCTTTGGAATACAAAACGGGAAAAACCCTTTTTTCGATCAAATATGTCTACATACATCGGTATGTTGTAGTCTATTTAAAACGTCTAAAAAAACTTATATTTAGGAACGGAGAGAGTATATGTTATCACTTGGGATCTCAGAGCCAAGAATTGTATCCCGTGATCGTCACTAGTACGCAAACTCGAGGCTGGGCTTCCTTTACGATCTCCAGCCACCCATCATCCAAGTCGATGATAATGTACAAGATACAAGCTACAGGCTGCCGAAACAAGCAGGAAAATCTCATGACGGGCCACCAAAACGGACGCGGATTTTTGGGGCATGGTGACGCGCGAGGATGAAATCTGGGCGGTCCATCTATGCTATAAGATTAGCAATTAATATAGTGATTGAATGAATACCCAAACAATACGCGAGGTTAATTCAGCAAATACTCGTGTACATGGGTTGGTGGCTAGCCATCTTAAATGGAATTAGATACAAGCGAACATGCATGCAAAATACGGTCTTGACCGTTCTGCCATGTTAATGTGGTGTAGGCCATTTAAAAGACTGGTCTGTAACATTTAAATGTGGCTGTCTCAAACCTGTATGCCTTGAATGGCATTTAACTCATCACTAGCTGCCGGTTTTGTTTTGGTTTGTGTTGCCCAACTTCATTTTTCGTGTGTATTATTGAGGGTACTGTTGTATCAGTTCATCAAAGCTGCCACTGTTCATGTTAATGCTGCAGTATTACCTCGCGGATGATGGGATATCCCCATAAGAATGAATGTAAATAACATATATGTGTTACGTTACTAACAAATTTCATGAGAAGGTAACAGTAATACTCCTACACTGTGCAACCTTCTTCAACCTGCCAGTTGGGAGAAGACAAAATGATAAGGTGACCATTGTACCAAGCTCAAGTGACAGCGGAAGGGTAGCCGTTCGTTAATGTTTCTACTATAGGAATACCGTTGCTATGCTTAAAACATGTGCTTAGGCGAGGTTTTGTTATTGATTTTCTAGGCTCGTTGGGAACCTAGTACAGGAGCTTGCATTGTCCCTTGCAAAAAAAGGAGCTTGAAATTGATTCTGAACAAGTTGCATACCCAGAGTTGATGAGAGCACCGAATGGCACAAGGTGGATTAGATCATTAGAAGGTGTGTTGAAGGAGCTCACGAACTAATCCATTCATGCCATTGGATGAACAGAATGGGAGCTACTTGGTCTGAATGAATATGTGTTGGAGGAGCTAATTAATGAACTAGACTAGAACATGGGGGAGCACATGATAGAGCACAAAGCGGGGAAGGCCAGAAGTTGAACACGAATAGAGTTGACGAGGAGGACGAATGCGAGGGGATGAGCACTTGCTGGTGAGAGGATGAGTAAAAAAAAGTTTGGGGCATGTTACCGTTGGTAGCAGCTGTCCATGGGTAGAGCCGATGAACCAATGTGGGATAAACAGGAGGAAGAAACTGCAAGAATCATGGAGGATAATTAAGCGAGGAGCTGCGGGATAGAGAGGGGCAACAGATAATATGTGCAGGGTGCCATCAGGCATCTCCTAAAATAAATGAGAGATTAACTCCTCTTGTCATCCCGGTGGGCCAGGGTCACTAATTGACACTGGGAATACATTGTCTATAAAGAAATACCACATCCTGAGAAATGCATATACCTGACGAGTGGTATGAATACGGAATGAATCATGACATAATGGATGGTGAGATATAGACCTCGCGTGCCACCATGTGCACTCATACATTTTCGCCACCAAAACGTCTTATATTTAGGTATGAAGGGAGTACATACCACTTATAATCTACTTCCTGTTAAGGGCTGCATCACTATAATAAAGGAAAAACATCTCCCTTTTTTTCCTCTGATAATACTACAAAGCGACTCCCCCATAAAAAAAGAAAAAAGTGTACTTTTCGCCCTTCAACTTTTCGCGAAGTCTAGATTTAGTTCTTTAACTTTAAAATCAGACAACTTGCAACTCTAACTCTTAAAACCAGACAAGTATAGTCCATGAGGTTGTTTCTGTGCTGACTCAACCAGGCTTTGACCAGTCCCAAGTTAAACACAACGTCCGCCTCATCACCATCTTCTTACTGGTGTGAGGCATTTTATCGAACACTTCGTAGGCAGCGGATGCTCGTCATCTCGTCCATCCCGACGGTCATGCTGCTCTACCCCCGCATGTCCAGCAGCACCGTCTGGTGATCCCATTGCTGGCGGCCAGGAGCATCCCGCGGGGGCGGTGGTGACGGTTGGAAAGCTGGCTTGCACGGCATGGATACAGCGGTGGAACGGCGGGGCGGTCGCATACAGTAGCGCGAACCATGCCGTCGTCGCGGGCGCACCCAAACCGGCCATAGAAGCTTCCCGAGCAACGTGCTGGAGCTTGACGCCCGGGTGCCTCGACTCCGCGGCCTGGCCCTTACCCCAACGCGGTCCCGGATGCGAGCGCCGCGAGCTCGAGGGCAAGCACCACCGGCGGCGACGAACGCGTGGCTGCATGTAATAGTGGCGGGAGCGCGTCGTCCAGGCCCTCCGCGAGCATTCCACAGACAACGTCGAGGAGGTACACCATAGGTCTATCAGTACATGCACGCCGCCGAGCTCGACGCGTCCGGAGTTTGAGTATCTCGTCGTCGACCAGGCGGCGATGGTTTCCTGAAGGGGAGCTCCAAAACGGCACGAACGTCAGCTTGGTCGCTTGCGTGACCGGCGAGCTCCTGTCTCGTACTGGTGCGACCCGTGGTAGTGCGTGTAGAGGTTGGCAGGCAGCCAGGGGTTGTGCCATGGCGAGGTGCACGGGGTTAGCAGGGCTGTTGCACGCGGCCAGCGATGAGAAGGTAGCGGCGGCTTGGAGCGACCAGTAGGCAGCCGAGGATGCGGCCATGGTGACGTATGGTGGCTAGCAGGACCACAATGGTAGGCGCGCATCCTATGTTTGATGAAAAATGCTCAAACTGACATAGGACGAAGGAAGAAGAGATAGGGCCAGGTGGGAGAGAGAAATACTGCCACATGGACGCCAGTCAAAACCATACTGAGTCAGCAGCGATACCGGGTTAGCCGAGACGAGGGACTAAACTTGTCCGGTATTAAAATTTAGAGGCGCAACTTGTCCGGTTTTGAAGTTGAAGGACTAAATCTAGACTCCGCCAAGAGTTAAGGGACGAAAAGTATATTTATCTCCATAGAAAACACAAAGCAACTCCTCTGAATCTTCACAGGGTTAAGCTAATAAAGACACCAAATATAAATCTGGCTGTTCCCAAATGGAAAGATTAAAAGTAGGATAATACTTACTGGACCAGCTAAACGGTAGTTACCTCCATTGCATATTTCCATAACACTAACTGAAAAAAATGTAGGTAACTAACCGAATGCCACTCTTTCTTAGAATACTTGCCTAGCAAGTGTTGTTCTCGGCAATGGCTCATAAAATATGCTTGAAGCAACTGTAGCATGAAGGATGCAACTGTGTTAACATGTGCCGACTGATTGTATACCAAGACAACTACAGGCAAACAGTTGAAAGAAACAGACCACAATAATGTGCTTGTTGTGTAGCATTCAGAGATCCAGAAACGTGCCAACAAAGGCGCCCGATTGGTAGCGTATGTTAGCAAGGAGGTGGTGTATGTTAGCAAGGAAGCAACAAAAGTTATGTCATACTATTTGGCAAGATCGAGAAACGATACGACTATGATACTATCATCTACAGTAGTTATCACAGGTCAAGCAAAACACTCCTTGAATGCTCCTAGGCCCACAAGTCATTGACATAGAGTGACCCACATGTCACGGGCACACGGGGTGGTTTTTTCAACTTTGCACGGCCATAAAAGGATTTAGCCCTTATCTCTTGCAAATATGCAGCAAAAGAGTGGGTTAATGGAATTTGGGTCAACTAGTACAGTTTTGGCTTGATTGAGCTTGAGTTTCAATCAAAGCACAAAATATAGTTGCATTGGCTCGCATCCTCCCAAATAACATGCTTGCAACAGCACAAGATCTCTAGTAAATTAAGAAGAGCTTATGCAAAATCTTGCGAAATTTGCTTGCAAGGCATTTACTAGCAATGATAACTAAGCCTCCTTTTTAAGATGCTCAGAGCATGGTATCTGTCATCTGATGGTCATGGCAGAAGCATCACCTCTGTTCAATCTATCAAGGCGAAATGATCCTTCATCTCTTATCAAAGGAGGGATATTCCATGTGCCATACGCATGGCCTGATATTTTTCCACCTACAAGATGACACACATGACCGCATTTATGCTTTAGCACTCCAGGAATTATTTTAAAAAAGATAAACCAAATCAGATGAAGATACTAATTATCAGTATATCTTCAAACCAAAGAAAGAAGGCATACCTTCCTTTGTAGCCTCCTCACATCTTCTCCAGTAACTTCTTGAGATGCTAGGGTCCAATTTCTTTGAGAAGCTCTCATATTTTTCCTCAGCTTCACCGATGCACTTGGCCTATACGTACAGCAGCCATTCGCAGAACAAATTACCATTAGACTTATAAAAAGATAAAAGCTAAGATCTAGTAAAGCTTATCTGCAAAAATGTAATTTAAACATATGATAGAGCAATTTCCATAAGCCAGAGCTATTACAATGTAAATAATTCAAAAGAATTTGAACCTACTTTCAACTACCAAGTTTATCATTAGATTTGCGAATATCTCAAGAATTCACATGAGGCTAACCAGATGCTCTCCATGCCACACATAACCACTTCTTCCAATGCAATAACTCGTGCATTGAGGTATAGTTTTAGTTTGTACAAGGTCAGTCCTTACGTAAATAAAAAACGTCAGTAAACTAAGTGTGAGATACTTGGAATTAAAGAAACTCGCATTTTATAAGCAGGAACTAAGTTGACTGAGAATAGAGAGCACCAGAAAAATTAGGAATACATCAGTGACATTATAACAAATAATATGCCATGAAGTAAAAGGCACAGATAATTTGTTACACACCAGCATCTTTGGTGCATCTAAAGGTCCATATATCACAGCAAACATGCGGAGGATGTTAAAAGTATTGTTAACCACATCATCCTGCAACACATAATTTAACTAGTTAACAGTTAGATATGAAGAAATGCGCGCATAATTTTTTAGTGATAATGTAGTTAGCAACACGTACCTCATAATCATACCTGCAAGATAGCTAAAACAAGTCAGTGGTGAAACAACTGTTTTCACTGATGCTGTACAGAAGAAGGAACTTCTCTAAATATCGAGAAGGTGACTCATAATTTTATTGTAATTGGATTTCCATTTAGTTAGGTCATTACATTATAGATTGCACCACAACTTCGTAACTGAAGTCAAAAGTTCATTCATGAAAAGACTTTATTTTCAAGTCCAACATATAGCACATCATTTTCAAGACAGTTACAGTTTTGCACATATCTGGTTAAAGTTCTTCTTACACACATACACTACCTCCCTAGAGCATTCAATCAAGCAGATCAGATGTGCTAGATATTCTTTAAGGACATGAACTGCACCATTCTATGTACAAACTAGAGACTGCACCATTGCACTTGTGCATGCAAGACTGATTTAGAGTATACTCACAGGTCATCACATATCTCAACTAAAAATTCTGAGACAGACAAGAACTCCATATGCAAGTCATTGACCTAGAAATAATCAAAGAAAAGGTCTGGTTGACAATAGCTGGCAATCGATAAGGCAACAAAGACAAAGATGTATATACCTGCTGACCAGTAAGCCGATACATCATCAGATTAAGGACTCGATAGTCAAATGATTTGAGATGGATTGCTTCCATAACATCTTCGATAGATATCTATAGAGAAAATTTTGTAGCAACTATTTTCAGTTTGACAAGATATATGTTATCTGCGGCAGAAATGTTTGGTTGCAAAAAAAGAATTTGATGTTTAAGCATTTGTCACTTCACATTTTTGTGCGCAAGCTGGCAAGCTCTTATATGGCTATATCTATTCCCATTAGAGCGTAATACTTACCATCTGGCCTTTGCTCTTTCATGTTTCAATATTACATACTTCAGTGTATCCATGGGTCAGCAAATATGAGTGAATATAACATATGATCTAAGAAGCAGCTCTAGTTACCTTATCGTTTCTTGATAATGCTTGACAAAGCTTCCTCTCTAGAGACCAATATTGGATGCCAGATTTGAGTTCATTTCGCAATCTATAACATGGGAAATATAGGGCTAATTCAATCAGGTATGGAGAATATTTTACATGTTTACAAGGGCATGGAGCAGAAAGTTCCCAACTGATCTGTCATTAACCCCTGGCATTGAAGAAAATTATCAAGGGGGTCAAGCATGTCAGACAAGGACATCTGACTAGAACCTTGTATTTTCCTTTCCAATACCTGCATTGGTAATAAATGGAAAATAATAAGAAGAAAAAACAGTAAATAACTAAATGAGAAAGTCAATGTACATATAATAATCCAAGATCTTTGTTGATCAGATTCGAGACAGATCATGTCACGTATCATGCTCCACAAGATAACTAAATCAAAAGTCCAAATCTTACTGTTGAAGAAGAGTTGTTGTCTGGAACTAATAGCAAACTGTCTTCATTTGAAGCATCTAACTGCAACAAGAAAGATTTTAGTTTGCCTAATGAAAAAAAAACATATGGAGAACTGTGAAGCACATTTCAGCAAAAACCTGGTATATGTAGCTCTCTGTAAAAGAAAGTAAAGGAAGAAACTTGAAAACAGAGTGTGGTCTGTTAACATCCAAACCATGAAATATGAAGTATGACCTGCACTGCCATTTCAAGAAAAGTAAAGTTAAGAATAGGAGCATTCTGTGTAACATCTATAAGGACATTTTCATAAGAAACAAAAGTACAAAAACGTGCTTGCATGAGAAGTTGAGAACAACCGAAGGTGTAGACATCTCACTGATATAGTTTGTGTGTGAAATTCTTAAACGGTATGATTAAAGAATAAGAAAAATGTACTCCATGTCAATTTGTCTTATTTTGATATGAAACCTAATGTCCATAAGTGAGTTCAATGTTTTTCTTCCACAAGCAAAATCATGAGAACTTTGAAAAGAAGGCAACAGGATAGTACTAGCACAGTCTTAGAGAAGCACAGAGCAACTAAGGTTGTCACAGGTATCAAAGAGTACACACAAAATCTTCAAGTGTGGAATTGGCTCTCATCATGGCATCGAATCCAATCATAGGCGCATCCTGAATGGTTAATTTCTCGGCATCCGTCTTGAACTTCTTAGTTGGCTGGCTCGATATTAAAGGACATAATCTCTACAGAATGCCAGTGCCAGTGCCAGTTAACAACAAATTTGCTTAGTTCACTTACAAGGTAAAGTGGGAATAATACTTACTTCATCTTCCCTATTAGTACCTTCCAGACTGGCTAGACGTTGAACTTCTTTGAGTGTATCAGAATTAACCTTCAAACAATTCTCAATATCAATTCAGTATGGAAAACATTTGAAAATAAGTAATTCAACATGTGGCAACGGGTCACTAAGATTACCTCTCTCAAAAGCTCAAAGATTAATACGACCTTCTTCTCAATGGCAAGTGAATCAAACGGTTGCGCCTATATGCACAAAATGAAGAGGACTCAAATCATGAACACTGACATGCATTCAGTCTGCTATAATTCAACTATCACAGGAACCTTTCAAATGCCAGCAAGAGATAGTGAATTTAACAGAGATAGGAACAGGCAAGGCATGCAAATCAATTGAAAATATATTCTACAACAACAACAACAAAGCCTTTAGTCCCAAACAAGTTGGGGTAGGTGAAACCCATAAGATCTCGGGACCAACTCATGGTTCGGGCACATGGATAGCAAGCTTCCACGCACCCCTGTCCATAGCTAGTTCTTTGGTGATACTCCAGTCCTTCAGATCTCTCTTTACGGACTCCTCCCATGTCAAATTCGGTCTACCCCGACCTCTCTTGACATTCTCCGCACGCTTTAGCCGTCCGCTATGCACTGGAGCTTCTGGAGGCCTACGCTGAATATGCCCAAACCATCTCAGACGATGTTGAATAAGCTTCTCTTCAATTGGTGCTACCCCAACTCTATCTCGTATATCATCATTCCGAACTCGATCCTTCCTCGTGTGGCCACACATCCATCTCAACATACGCATCTGTGCCACACCTAACTGTTGAACATGTCGCCTTTTAGTCGGCCAACACTGAGCGCCATACAACATTGCGGTTCCAACCGTCGTCCTGTAGAACTTGCCTTTTAGCTTTTGTGGCACTCTCTTGTCACAGAGAATGCCAGAAGCTTGGCGCCACTTCATCCATCCGGCTTTGATTCAATGGTTCACATCTTCATCAATACCCCCATCCTTCTGCAGCATTGACCCCAAATATCGAAAGGTGTCCTTCTGAGGCACCACATGCCCAACAAGGCTAACCTCCTACTCCTCGCGCCTAGTAGTACTAAAACCGCACATCATGTACTCGGTTTCAGTTCTACTAAGCCTAAAACCGCAAAATATATTCTAATGATCATAAAATAATTAAGCCTACAAGGGCATCTCTTGGTTATCTAGCAACAAAAAACTCATAAAGGGGTCTCTCCCCAATTTATTAATGAAACCACTAGAAGTTCGGAACATAAACGTTACCCAAATCAGGTTTGACAGAAAATGAAGAAAGGAAATCATGCTACAGGCCTGCCAGACCTAGCAAACTGTGGATTTAAACAACTCAAGAGACAAGAATATAACCATTTGATGGGGAAATGTAGTTCACAGCTGTTGACGGTTTAGAAATGTGCAACAGTCATGTTTTCTCTAATTGTAGGATCCCACTCCACCTCACATATTTGAAGCTACAGTCATTGCTTCTGATCCAACAAGCACATGTAAGCACCATACTGACCGAGAATTAGACCAATGGCGAGTAGATATAGGAGCTGTTGAAAGTTGGATGGCCTTTAGGCGTATATATTAAATAAGTCTTGGATAAATCTCGAAGGCCCATTTGTGCTTTCATGACATAGTGGGAAGTTTAGTTCGACGCCAGGAGTGGAGGAGAGTTGGGACAGAACTCTCTTCCACATCTCATTGGAGCATGAGAAAAGGAGTGTTACATGCGCGCTCGGCGCTCCTCCTCCATCACCCACCTCGCCTCGCCCGCTCGCATCGTGTTTCCTGAACGAGTCAGCTCAGACCTATGTCATGTGTGCACTTTATCTTTGCCTATTGCAAAAAGGATAATTGATAGCTAAGTAATTACGAGTCATTAGGTTTTAGGGAGGTGCGGTTGGTTTGTGCCTGTTCTATGCCTGGCACGCACTCGCATGATTAGCTTACAATATACTTCCTCTGTGGCTCCGTCCCATAATATAAGAGCGTTTTTAACACTACACTAGTATCAAAAATACTCTTATATTATGGGACGGAGGGAGTATGAGATTAATATTGTTACTTGTTAGCACTGTCGTCATAATTTACTTATGGATTAAACTAATCAAAAAATTGCTAATATATCGACAAGACCGTCAGTTCAGCCGAAATTGCTAGTCAAGCAAGCGCGCATACTTACGGATCTGAGGTGATTGGATTCGTGAACACGGCGGGAGAGAAAGGGACGAAGTGGCTAGGCAAACCATACCAGGAAGAGGAGGAAGTGGGCGAGGAAGCGGTCCCCGCCGCCGCTGCCGTCGGAGTCGGAGAGGCCGCCGGAGCCCATGAGGGAGAGCACCCTCTGCACCTTCTCTAGCTCCAGCAGCGCCTCCATTGCTTGCTGCCGTGCTTCCGCTCGATCTTGGTTTGATTTCAGGTTCGATTTCAGGTTTGTGCGAGTGAAATTCACTGGAACAGAGAGGAGGAAAAGATGGAAACGAGAGGGCTTGGCCCTGACTGAAAATAAGCTGGTCCAGATGGGCTGTGCCAGCTCTATCCGGCCGGCAGACTCGCTCACGCGCACCCCTCGTGGGCCGGCACATTATGGAAAAATATAAGAATTTAAAAAACACAAGGATATCCTTCTTACCACTTGTATTGCTAGTATTCCTGCCTACTTAATGTCTATTGTTAAAATTTCCAAATGGGCTATTGATATGATTACATCTCAAATGTCTCACTTCTTTTGGGGTAATGTGGGTGATAATCACAAGTATCATCTTGCTAACTGGGGGCTGATCTCCAGGAAGAAAGAATTTGGTCGTATGGGGGTACCCAACCTTAAAGAATTCAATATGGCCCTTTTGGCTTCTTCGGAAAAAGGTTTTATGATGATAGAAATGGTGACTGGAAAAAACTTATGGCTTACAAGTATAATACTAAGAATCCCAATTTCTTCAGCACTAAGGCTACTTTGGGGGTCCCTTTTATGAAAAGCCTTGGGCACTTGTAGCTTGTAAAAACTTCTATAGGTGGATCCCTGGAGATGGCAGAAATATTGCCTTCTGGCATGAAATTTGGGTGGGGGATTGTTCCTTAATAACTGTTTTGTGGGATATGTTTGACATCTGTCAACAGCAAGATGCCACTCTTGCACAGGTCTAGGTGGGTGATGAACTCCATCTCTCTTTTAGGAGATGTGTGGATGCTAGGATTCTAGCTTGATTGGATGAGTTAATTAACCTAGTTAAACAGATGGTGTTGTCTGGCTCCTCATACCAACTTGTGTGGATGCTAAAATCTTCCAATAAGTACTCTGTTACTTTTACAAAATGATCAACTTTGGGGGGATCCCTTCTGAGATTAAGGATGACATTTGGAAGATTAAGGTCCCTCCCAATATTCATGTTTTCTTGTGGTTGATTTACTACAACAAAAGCTTGACCAGAGATAATTTGGCCAAGCGCAGACATGTAGAGGATAAGACATGTGTCTTTTGTAATGAACCAGAAACAATTCAGCATCTCTTTTTTGATTGTATTGTGGCTAGGCAGGTGTGGGAAATGGTGGCTGGAAGTTTTAGCATTAATATACCTGATTATTTTGCTGTGTTAGCTTCCTTTGGAAGAAAAGGAAGCATTGTGAAGCTTTAAATATAACTACTGTTGCTACCTTGTGGAGCTTATGGCGTTTGCGAAATGACTTTGTTTTCCCATGGCGAAGTATACGCTGTGCTTTGGATCTGTTGGGTGCAATGATCAGGCAGTGGAAAATCCTATGTTCAAAGGCTCAGGGTGTGCTTGTTCTCCGGTACTTAAGACTGCTGGATCATCAAAGAGGGGAATTGCTTAGGATCGCCTGGCACTGAACTATTGGAGCATCGCTGGGTTTCTGCAAATAGTGCTAGTTTACCATCTGATTCTGTGTGAGCTAGTGTGTTTGCTCTCCTAGCTTTGTATCCCCCCCGGAACTTCCCCAAATTATGTTGTAATAGGGTAGTCTTTTGAGAACCCTAGTGATCGTTGTCTGTGGCAGATACTCTCTGGTTGCCGTCGAGCGCTGTTAAACAGTCTTTGCTTTTGGTATGCCTTGGCTTTAATAAAAGTTGGGGTGGGGGGAAACCCCTTTCGTTTCACAAAAAACACAGGAATAAAAAGGGGGAAAGCTTACCTTCAACCGGTTGTTGCGTGCGCGAGCGTCCACCGCTTGCATAGTCGTTAGATTAATCCTGATCAAGCAGCCATGTTGGCCACAAGGCAGTCCGGCACGGTGTATTGTTTTCTTGCAATAATGGTCTTGTTTCAGTTGATTTCTGCAACACAGGGCTAGTTTCAGAAAGAAAGAAAAAAAGATTTGGTGGTGAAGGATTTTTTCTGCAACTGGGGTCTTGTTTCAAAAGATTTTGGCAACATACCTTTTGTTTCAGAAAGTAAAGAAATATTTCGGTTGTGAAGGTTTTTTTTTGCAACAAGCGTCATATTTCAGAAAACATAGCCCGAGTTGCAGCGCCGCAGGAGCACCCGATATTAGAGAGTGAGTGGTCAGACATTGCAAACATGAGGCATGTTTCAGAAACATAGCTTCGGTTGCAGAAAACGCCGAAGAAGCATCAGGCATGAGAGGTTGTCGTCGCCGTGCTCAATTGGAGCTAGCAGCTGCTCGTGGAGCTGAGACAGAGGAGGAGCAACAACTCTGGCGAGCATGGCAAGGACTAGTTCCCCGGCGCACCGGCGGCAGCGATTTTGAGGTGGTGGCTACTGCCGTTGCGCTGGGCAGAGCTGTGGCAGGACGATGGTGAGGGGATTCTGTTTCCGAAACTGAGCGGTTGTTGCAGAAAGTAGGGAGGTGGTCACACACGTGCGATGGTTAGATCAGACGGCTATTAGGGCACTCATCCTATGGTGATCCATGCGGCGGATGTTCCTAATACATCCGCCGGAAGAGGCGTAGCAACGCCCAATAAAAAATTGTTGACAGATTCAAAAAGATCAAGGGTTCAAAAAAAAGTTCATGGATTCAAAAAATATTAAAAATTTGAACAAACAAAATCGCATTGATTTTAAAAAACAAATATTTGGAAAAAGAGCATCAATTTTGAAAAAAAACTTCACAGCATTTGAAATATAATCGTCAATTTGATGAAAAAAGTTCATTAAAATTAAAAAATCACAAATTTGAAAAAAGTTCATCAAATTTGAAAAATAATTCATCAAATTTGAAAAAAATTCTGAATTTTAGAAATAAAAATAAAGAAAAAGAAATAAAAAAGAAACAAAACCGGTCCAAAAAAAGGAAAAAGGAAAAGAAAAACGGCTATGAGGCTTAAGCTTCCCAAAACCGAAAAGAGCTCTCTCCTATTGCACCCCTTTGAGGGAGCAAATAGTTGACGAGCGCTTCATCGGGAGCCTCTCAGCTGCCGCCACATGTCGCGCTTTTGCACTCCCTCTAGAAAAAAAATCACACGCGTTTTAGGCTTTTTAAACGGTTTTTTCCAGGGTTTTTTTGACTTTCTCGTTTTTCACCGGTCTTCCTTAGCTTTTAGGCCCAAAATTTTTTTGAAAAAAATTGCAGGAAAAAATGCGTTTTTTTTCCTTTTTGCTTCTGCGAGAGGCACGATTTTGTTTTTGCAAGAGGCACGGCCGTGCCTCTCGGAAACGAAAACAAACATGTTTTCTTCCTTTCTTTCCTTTCACGAAAGGCATGGTTTTGCTTCCGCGAGAGGCACGATTGTGCTTTCGTGAGACGCACGGTCGTGCCTCTTTCGAAAAGGAAAAAAACATGTTCCTAGTTCGGTCTTTTTGTTTGGTTTTTTGTGAAAAAAAAGTTCATCGGGACCTATCAACGTGGGATCTAGTTTTGACTCGATGCGAGGAATCCAATGGTGTAACAGTCCGAGATTTGGACGCACGGTTTAAGAGATAAAATATTTTTACTAAACGGATGTACGAAAAAAGAGAAAACTCTCTGGTTGCGACAAGTGACGCGCATGAGGAGGTGGGAGTAATCTTTGGAAGGAGTACTTCTTAATTGGTGATTTTGCCCCATAGATGGCCCGGCCCGATCGGAACACTTCAATGGCCTCCCAAAACCGGAAAGAGCCTCTTATATGGGCGCACCTATATCTCGCCTTCAGCGAGACTGACTTTAGAGTCGTTGAAGGGGCGAGTGATCTGGGTGGGCCCACGAGTGCGGGAGGCCACAACCACTCTTTTCTATTTTTTATGTTTTCTATTTTCTTTTGTACTTTTATTTATACTTTAAAATATTATATATATATATTACAAAAAACACTTCAAAAAACATATGAAAAATGTTGAATAAGTATTTGAAAAATGTTGAACAAGTGTGTTAAAAATGTTGAACAAGTATTTGAAAAAATGTTGATCATGTATATAAAAATGTTGAACGAGTATTTAAAAAATATTGATCATATATAACAATGTTAAATGAAAAACAAAAAGAAACAAAGAAAAACCAAAAAAGAAAAAGAAAAAAGAAGAAGAAAAAAGAAAATCTAACAAAAAATGGAGAATAAAAAAGAAAACCAATAAAAAATGGAGAGGAAAAAAGAAAACCCTATCAAAAAACAAGAAGAAAAAAACCTTGAAAACCAATGGAAAATTGGCTTCGTTTGCCTCAAGTACGCGACATGCCTAGTGCTAACCATGTGTAAGACATGGGCGCAGTAGCTAGTAGAGGGAGCCTCCCAGGAAAGCAAGGATCGATCCCCACTTCTCCCATAGCATTCTCTTTTTCATTTTAACTATGCACGAAAATGGGCCGACCCAATTTATGTACCCTTCCGCGAGAGTTTCTATGTTCTCTCGCTTAATGCGAGAAATAGTCGACGCACTCTTCCATTGCACCCCTTAGATGGGTCGGCCCCTTCAGCGCCAGTTAACGAAATGCACGTTAACTAGCTCTTACTTGATTCCTAATCTCTATCTCTATCTCAATCAAGAACGGGAAACAACGATACACATTACCTACCCTAGCGCCGCCTTAGGCGATGAGGGTCTACCTACTCTGCTGGCAGCCTCTGCCAGTGTTGAGTCTTCCTTACCGTTGCTCTCCCCAGTGGGGCGCCCGTAGCGCAGTTCCTAGGGCTTCCTAGCCCTGGTCTCTGCTGCGGAGGAACCTTGGGAGAGATCACATCGGTGTTACCATGGCGTCCACAAGATCGAGGTCTGGTGAAGCTGCTAAGCTAGGGGATGAATGCCATGTGGGAAGAAAATGAAGATGGGACCCTCTCCATGTGAGTCCATCGTTGTCGAATTTGAATTGGCGACCTCCCTAGGGAAGGATTGTCGGAAACAATGAATACTCTATGTTGGAACTGCCATGGGTTAGGCGACCCCGCGACAGTTCATGAGTTGCACGATCTAGCGCAGGAGTGTGCGTCGGCGATATTATGTGTGGTGGAAACTCAGCTTGCAAAATATCGCGTGGAAGAATTGGCTGGAACTTTGGGTTATGATCATGCTTATGGAGTGGGAAATAGTGGAAGAAGTGGCGGACTCTACGTTTATTGGAAAAAGGCCCTTGTGCTAGAATTGAGAAATTTCTCTAAGTACCACATTGATATGATTGTGAAGGAAGAGGGGAAATAACCTTGGAGGTGGACATGCTGTTATGGTGAAGCAAATAGGAGCTTGCAGTATAAAATATGGGACATGATGCGATTTTTGAAGGCCAGCTGTGATCTCCTATGGTTGTGTATTGGTGACTTTTAATGAGGTGCTAAGACCAGAGGAGCATTTTGGTCCCATTCGCGTGACATGGCCCAGATCAACCTTTTAGGAAAATGTGTAGATGTGTGCCAGCTATGTGATCTCGGGTATATGGGGCTGGACTAGACTTTTGAGCGTTGTATTCAAGGTGGAGATTACTGCCGAGTTCGTTTAGACCGTGCCTTAGCTTCGGCTGATTGGTGTAGCATGTTTCCTTTTGCCTTTGTACGACACTTATCGGTTGTTAAATCGGATCATTTATCGGTGTTATTGATGAATCAAATGGAGGCTGGTAATCAAAGAATTGCGGTTGAAAGACCGTTCAGATATGAGAAGATGTGGGAGAGGAATCAGGACTTCCAGGATATCGTCGAGGAAGCTTGGGGGCGATCAAGTGCGGGGTCTGTTACGGATACGAGTACAAAGTTGCATGAGTTGGTGAGTGTTATTTCATGTTAGAGCACACAATCTTTTGGTGCAGTTCGCCAGGAGCTGAGGTCACTCCGCAAGCGACTTGTGGAATTGCGAGGTCTGGCTACTCGTGTAGGCCCCACACATGAAGAGCTTAATGTTGAAGAGAGGATCATTGAACTTCGCTTCCCAGAAGAAGTAATGTGGCGCCAGAGAGCTAGAGTACAATGGCTTCTGGAAGGGGACTAGAATACACGGTTTTTCCAACAAAAGGCTTCTATGAGGCGCAAGAAGAACCGAGTGACACCTTTGACACGGGATGATGGGTCAGTTTGCGAGGACCCAAGTTTGTTAGCAAATATGACAGTATAGTACTATGAACATTTGTATGCTACTGAAGGTGTTATTGGGATCAAAGAGGTCTTATCTCATGTACCTTGTAGTGTTTCTCGGGACATGAATGATATCTTGAGTAAACCATATACTGCAACAGAAATTAAAATAGCCCTTTTCCAAATGTTCCTGACAAAGTTGTCGGAACCACACATATTTCCAGCACAATTCTTTAAAAAAATATTGGTACTTATGTGGAGAAGAAGTGACAAAGATTGTTATTCATATTTTCAAGGGAGAAGAGTCACTAGAGGAGATCAACAAGACGTTCATCGTTATTATCCCTAAGATATTAAACCCTACTTCCCTGGCTCAGTTTAGACCAATCAGCTTGTGTAATGTGATCTATAAGATTGCATCAAAGGTGCTTGCTAATCGATTAAAGCAGATTCTTCCTGAAATTATTTTTGAAGATCAATCGGCGTTTGTGCCGGGGCATCTTATTACTGATAATGTGATCACATCTTATGAATGCATGCTATCAGGACCCCGATCCTAAGTCACACCGATCTAGCATGTAACACATCATATCACTTTGCGGCCTCACGCACGATATTCCCACGGGTGCCACCTTACCTGGCCCGGAACCGTTTGCGCCTTTTGGCTCACGTATATGATAGTGCCGCTAGCATCCATATGACAAAGAACCCGGGCTGACATGGCTAGTCGTGAACCCAAAGTGGCACTAACTTACAGGGACAGGCATACATGACCCAACAACGAACGTGTCGGTCATCAGCGAGTGATTTCAGGCTGTAGCACTGGGCTAGCAGGACTCCGGTGAACCGGGCTGTAGCGGGCTAACAGGACTCCGGAATTCATCGCGTGACATTTCCCCGAGGGGACAGACACAGGAACGAAGAAGGACACATGCCGGCCAGCCTAAGTGTTCCGGAGCAGTAGCAAGCTACCATGGCTCAGTGGAAACACTAGGAGACATTTCCCAGTAAGAGAGGCTACTAAGGATAAACAACTAGATAGTCAGATCCCACACATACCAAGCATTTTCAATAACATACACACAATATGCTCGATATGTGCAAATACAACATGGCATCACAACATGACTCTACGACTCAAGTATTTATTCAATAGGCTCCGAGGAGCGAGATATTACAAACATGAGTCTCATGACCCAACATTCAGAGCATACAAGTCAAAGCACAAGCGGAAGCTTAACATGTCTGCGTACAGACATCTACAAATGAAAAAGGCTGAGAAGCCTGACTATCTACCAGATCCTACCGAGGGCACTAGATCGTAGTTGAGGTAACAAGCTAAACGTCGAAGTCCACGCGGTACTACTAGCGAGACTGAAGTCTCTCTGCAAAAATATAAATTAAGCAACGTGAGTACAAATGTACCCAGCAAGACTTACATCAGATCTAATTACATATGCATCATTATCAACAAAGGGGTGGTGGGGTTTAACTGCAGCAAGCCAGCTTTGACTCGGTGGCTATCCTGAACTACGACTGCAAGTAACTCTTTTGAGGTGGCGCACACGAGTCCACATATTCACCATATCAATACACCACTATGGATCCGCTCCCGTCTCCCTACGAGAACGCCATCCATAGCACTCACGCTTATCTTGCGTATTTTAGAGTATCCACTTTCACTTGTCTATGAACTGTACAGGCAACCCAGAAGTCCTTTACCGCGGACACGGCTATTCGAATAGATAATGTTAACCCTGCAGGGGTGTACTTCTTCACACACGCTCTCACCACTTACCGCCGTTTACACAACATGTACTCGGCAACCTTCAAGCGGAAGCCCAGCGAGGGTGTCGGCCATGACCTGACTAACCACACAAGTCTCTCGTCCAGGTTTATCGCCTATTCGGGTTCCATCCGCAAGGAGATCCGGCCGGGGTGTCGCTCACGGCCCCAAACGATGTGAGCAGGGTTCCCAAGCCCACCATCCGGGTGCCACTTGGTACACCGTGCCACTGTGCCTAGTCTGTCCCAAGCCCACCTGTACCGGGTGCCTCTTGGTAGACTACTAACACTACCTACAAACACCAGAAACTAGTTGCAACTCCTGGACAAAGATCATGTTGATTAATAAGTCGAGAGGGGTCGAGTTACCGGAACCCAATGTGTGGTAGTAACTGTTCATGGATCACAAACACAGAACTCAGTTCCTGAGGACGGTTTCAATGAGACAACCCACCATGTACTCCTACATGGCCTCTCACCGCTACCTTTACCAAATCGTGTTCACACACTTAGCTCACACACAGTAGGACATGTTCACACACCTCCAATTCATCCCCGATGAATCAGACCTGACTCAACTCTAAGCAGTAGCAGGCATGACAAACAAGCATGAATGAGTAGGCACATCAGGGCTCAAACAACTCCTACTCATGCTAGTGGGTTTCATCTATTTACTATGGCAATGATAGGTCATGCAGAGGATAAAGGGGTTCAGCTACCGTAGCAAGTAACAGATGAATCATTGTTGTCCTAATGCAGTAAAAGAGAGCAGGAGCGAGAGAGTGGGATTTTATCGGAATGAACAAGGGGGTTTTACTTGCCTGGCACTTCTGAAGATAATATAGTTCTTCATCGGTGTCATCGATCACATTGTCGAAACCACGTCTATCGGGAGGGGACAAATACCGGCAAACAAGGGAGAACACAATCAATGCAATGCAACAATATGATGCATGAATGTGACATGGCAATATGCTGTGGTTTGTGCTAATGCAACTAAAACCAGATTAAATGAAGTTGGTTTGAATCCAAGATTCAAATTCAAACTCCACATGTGGTTATTTAAATGCCATTTA
The DNA here is from genome assembly GCF_002162155.2 of Triticum dicoccoides. Classification (NCBI taxonomy): domain Eukaryota; kingdom Viridiplantae; phylum Streptophyta; class Magnoliopsida; order Poales; family Poaceae; genus Triticum; species Triticum dicoccoides. Next base: position 497,188,207 of record NC_041383.1, on the reverse strand, counting down.
ATTGAATTGTCCTAAACAGCAGCTATAAATTGTTCTAACATGCATGAAAATAGTATAGATTGATAGATTGGATTTTTCTGATAATTTTTCATATATAAATTATTTAATTTGGAGTTACGGTTGAATTTCTATGAATTTTTGAAGTTTGGGATATTTTCTGGATTTTTTGATTTATTTTAAATCCAAAAAATCATTTACTGCATCAGCATGACATCACCCTGATGTCATCAGATCAACAGGGCAGGTTCAGGTCAAACCTGACCAGTGGGGTCCACTGGTCAGTGACTGGGGCTAATTAGTGTCGCTGACATGTGGACCTAGTTAACGGCCACGTCAGCTAGGTCAATTCTGACGCGTGGGGCCGCTGTTGTTAATTTAAAACTAAACAGGAAATAAACTATGGTTAGTTAGGCAATGGGGCCCTGCTGTCAGTGACTGTGGTGGGTAATTAGCAGTGTGATTAGTCCTAACTACGCTGCCACGCCAGCATGTCGGAGTTTCGCCGGCGGTGACCAAATCCGACGACGGGAACGCCACGGGAAAGCGCTACAGGGGATGGTTTCAGGCGTGGTTTGCGGCTATGGGTTGCTGGGCTTCACACACATCCAGGGGTGGCAACAGCTCGAGCTAGGGTGGCCGGAGCTCACCGGAATGGAGCTCCCGGCGGCGCCGGAGTTCGGTCAAGCTCGGGGTCGGCGTTGCGGTGCACGGGAGGAGGATCTGGTGGGTGTGTTCGGCTCCTGGGAGTGTTATGAGTGCGCTTATGGGATCAGACGCGAGCGGCAACAGCTGTGGCTGTGGCGGCGCCATGGCCGGCGGTGATGTGCTCGCGGGCTCGGCGGTGAGGCTAGTTAGGGCACGAAACGGGAGGTAGAAGAGAGGGAAGGATTCCGGTGCTCACGGTGAACTCGCAGAGCAGGCCAGTGTGCTCGGGGACGTCCTGCATGCGGCGAATCGACGACGGCGGTGGTCGGAGCCCGAGGTGGAAGACGACGGCGATGGCGACGTTCCAGGCCCTCCCGGCTTGCGTGGCTCATCGAAGACGAAGAAGACAACGTGGCGGAGCTTCTGGGCGCGTCGGGATTGCGTGGGGTGGCCAGTGGCCGCGGAAACGGCGAGCGGCGCAACGGGCGGGTTCGGGCGGCTGTGCGTGAGAGAGACAGAGGAGGGGAGAAGCACGGGGAGAGTGAGAGAGGGCCTGTGGGGGGTGCGTGGCCATTTCCGTGGCGCTGGAAGGGCCTCGAGGGCGTGAGGCAGGCAGGAAGGAGGCCACGGCATCGCCATCGCTCGCCACCGAGCTGCTTCGGGGCGAGGGGAGGAAGACGACAGGAGGAGGTGGGCTGGGCCAGGTGGCTGGGCTGGTCGACTGGGCCGGCCAGGTGGGCTGCGGTAAGTCAGGTGAGGTTTTCTTTCTCTCTCTTTCTTTTTATTTCCATTTTCTATTTTCTGTAAATGTGTTTGGCTTTAATAAAAATGCCAGGGCATTTCCAAAAATCATAAAACTAATCATGACTACTTTTTGGAATATATCCATCAGTAAACATTTTAGTTTATGATTATTTGAGCATTTAAAATGTTTAATAACATTTAAATGCCCAAATGCAAATACTATAGGATTTAATTCAGAGCCCAAATATGTCATGGAAAAATGTGCAACACCTCTGGTTATTGCTTCTAGCATTTTCCAGAAATGATGAACATTTTTGAAAGCCATTTGGATTTACTGAAATTATTTTAATTGAACCTAGTGAATTTCTTTAATGCTAGGGTTTAGGCAATCCCCATTTCAAGTTCATTTGAAAAGTTAAACATGATGCACACATGAAGGGCTAGCCTACTACATACCAGGACCAGGGATGTGACACATGCACTATATGAAAAGAAAGAGAAGCAAGAAAATTTCCGACTGTGCAATTAAGGTGGACATGAGGAAGGCTTATGGTTGTTTAGAGTGGGATTACCTTGAGGCCATAATGAGGAAGGTGGGTTTTTGCAACTATTTTGTCGAATCGATCATGAGGGGAGTACGAATAGTATCCTTTTCTGTTCTATTCAACGAAGGAAAAACACGTGAATTTCGACCACCCCGAGGTATTAGGCAGGAGGGTCCCATCTCCCCCTACCTCTTTTTGCTGGCAGTTGAGGGGCTTTCAAGCCTCTTGAAATATGCTCATGGAGAAGGACATCTTCAGGGGATAAAAATAGCGCCTCAGGCCCCAACTGTGCATCATCTTCTCTTTGCCGATGATTGCATTTTTTTAAAGGCATCATCTTCAGAAGCGGTAAACCTGAGGGATACCATTGATACATATTGTTTCGCATCCGGATAATGGATAAATGTTGATAAGTCTTAGGTATAATTTAGTAAGGGATGCCCAGAGGTGACCCATATGGCTATCAAGAATATTTTGCAAATCCAGGTTGAGACCCTCAATGAGAAGTACTTGGGATTACCCTATGATATTGGGAGGATGAAGAACGGGGTCTTTGGTTATCTGAAGGACCGGATTTGGAAACATATCCAAGGTTGGCTTGAAAAACTTCTTGCGGGCAGCGAAAAGGAAGTTCTAATAAAATCTATAATTCAAGCCATTCCCACATATTCCATGGCAGTGTTTAAGTTACCACGAGGACTTTGCCAACATCTTACTTCCATGATCCGGAAGTTTTGGTGGCAGAGTAAGAATGGTGAGAGAAAGATAGCATGGGTAGCTTGGAATGATAGGATGATGCCAAAGTATAAAGGTGGGTTGGGTTTTAGAGATCTAGAGATTTTTAATTTGGTTCTCTTGGCGAAACAAGCTTGGAGAATCTTGCAGGATCCAAGCTATCTAAGTGCGAGAATTTTAAAAGACATATCCTTTCCAAGTTCCGAATTCTAGCAGCGGAAATAGGGAGCCACCTGAGGGAGTCCTGGATTAGGGGGTCCACGGACAGCCGGACTATATGCTTTGGCCGGACTGTTGGACTATGAAGATACAAAATAGAAGACTTCGACCCGTGTCCGGGTGGGACTCTCCTTGGCGTGGAAAACAAGCTTGGCGATTCGGATATGTAAATTCCCTTCTCTGTAACCGACCTGATGTAACCCTAACCCCCTCCGGTGTCTATATAAACTGGAGGGTTTTAGTCTATAGGACAAGAACAATCATAATCATAGGCTAGCTTCTAGGGTTAGCCTCTACGATCTCGTGGTAGATCAACTCTTGTAATACTCATATCATCAAGATCAATCAAGCAGGAAGTAGGGTATTACCTCCATAGAAAGGGACCAAACCTGGGTAAACATCGTGTCCCCCGCCTCCTGTTACCATTAGCCTTAGACGCACAGTTCGGGACCCCTACCCGAGATCCGCCGGTTTTGACACCGACATTGGTGCTTTCATTGAGAGTTCCACTATGACATCGAAGGTAAGGTTGATGCTCGCCTTGTTATCAAGGACAACATCATCTCTGGGGGAGCCTTGGCCTCGGGCCAAACCCTCTGGCTAGGCGGTTTCATCATGACCGCCCGTTCGGCCGTTGAGCCCACGATGACCTCTCGAGTCATCAAGAATCGTCTCTGCATCAGCTCAGAACACGTCGAGCAGATGTATCCGACATAGCTATCGTCTTTGAGTGAGCTCTTAGATCGCATCACCGCCCTGGGAGTCGCTATGGACTACGACCAGATTGGGCTTAAACCCGATCAAAGGGAGATTGATTCTCCACCGGTCACCCATCAGATAGCGGTGGTGGAGGAGCAACACGATAACTCTCCTCCCATACCGAGGATGGACTATGTCCGGATTACCGAGCTCACTGAGATGGATACCCGTTCGCGGGAAGACGTGCCCCAAATCCCGGACCTAGAACCGGACTGTGGGCCCGAAAAATTGGGTAACATCCCGGAAGCCAGATTGTTAAATTTGGAAGCTCTTCAATCTCTGGGCCCCAGACTGGGTCAGAATTCGGATTTAATTCCACCCACCCACCCACCCAGATACAAGCGATCTTTCCCATATCAGACAACAACCCCAAGAGACAGTACATCACTTTTGGGCCAGATTCCTCCTTGTAATGAACAAGGTTAAGGACTGTCGCGAGGAAGACACAATCTCGTTCTTTTGCAGAAATTGCATGGACAAGTGAATCCTTAACGCCATGAAACGCCGTCGCATATCACACTTCACTGACTTGGCGGCCATAGTACAGAAGTACTGCGCAATGGAAAGATCCTGGAAAACCCAGGCAGCCTTTTCGGACCCACTGGCTCTCACTAAACCCCTCGTCCGAACAAAAAGGGTGTACCCTCATAGGTCACCCGATCCAATCATGAAGAAGCCGAAGCCCACTACAGGGCACGGAACCATATTGGAGGGATGGCTCAATAGGCCATGCAAAATTCACACCACACCGGATACTGTACCAACACATAGCCTTAGAGCATGTTGGATACTTCGGCAGGTGGCCAAGAGCGGCGAGGATCTCCTCATCAATAATCTCGCAGAGCATCATCCTGCAGAAAACAACAATATAGTGTTGACAGTCTTTGAGACTTTTGCCTCGAATAACAGGCGTAAGCGAACACTCCGCAGCATTGCCGAAGTTTGCCAAATTGCAAGAATAAACCCTTGGAATGACACGGCCATAACTTTCAACGCCAGTGATGAACCACAATTCAGAACAGTCCGGGCACCGGCCACTTTGGTCCTTAGTCCAATCATGGATGGCTTCTGGCTTACCAAAGTGCTCATGGACGGCGGCAACGGATTAAACCTCATCTACGAGGAAACCCTCAAAAAAATGGAAATAGACAAGACCAGCATTAAGCAAAGCAGCACAACCTTCCGAGGAATTATTCCTAGTCGAGAGGCACGATGTGCGGGAAAATCACACTAGATGTGGTATTTGGCACGCCGGAGAATTACAGGTCCAAAGAGATAACATTCCAAGTGGTCCCCTTCAGCAGTGGATACCACGCCCTCTTGGGGCGAGACGCATTCGCTAGCTTCCAAGCTATACCCCATTATGGGTACATGAAGCTCAAGATGCCCGGGCCCAATGGAATCATCACCCTTGCCAGTGATCCGGACATAGCACTCTGCGCTGAAAATAAAACCGCCGCCCTGGCCCTCGAGGCACTATCCGAAGCCCTCACGGTCGAAGAATTAACTGCATTACGCTCCACAGTGGTCAGGGACGATGTGATACTCGATAAACGATCCAAGTCCACCTCCTTTAAACTAGCGGACGAAATAGTCAAATTCCAAGTCTATCCAACGGACTCCACAAAGACATCATCCATCGGGGCACAGCTAGACCCCGCAATCGATGCCGCACTGCGAGCGTTTCTACCAGAGAATTGGGACATCTTCATGTGGCACCCCTCAGACATGCCAGGAATCCCATGCAGGCTGTCCGATCGTAGCCTCAACATATTAAAGGGATATAAACCGGTCAAGCAGACACTTAGACGCTTTTCCGAACCCAAACGACAAGCTATGGGAGAGGAGCTAGCCAAGCTACTCAAAGCCGGATTTATCAGAGAGATAAAACATCCGGATTGGCTAGCAAACCTGGTGATGGTACCAAAGAAGGACAAATCCTGGCGCATGTGTGTCGATTTCAAAGATGTCAACAAGGCTTGCTCTAAGGATCCCTTTCCTCTCCCCTGCATTGATCAGATCATCGATGCTACCGCAGGACACGACACACTGTGTTTCCTCGACGCACACTCCCGATACCATCAAATCAAGATGGCAGAGTCGGATCAAGCCACAATGGCATTTATCACCCCATACGGCCCCTTTTGCTTCAACACTATGCCTTTCGGGCTTATAAACGCCAGGGCAACCTACCAACGCATGATTCAAACATGCCTAGAGAAACAAATCAGCAAAACAGTTGAAGCATATGTGGACGACATGGTCACTAAGACCAGACACGTCGAGTCTTTAATAGACGATCTGAGGCTCACATTCGACAACCTCCGAACATATGACATCAAGCTCAATCCGAAAAAATGTGTTTTCGGCGTTCCTGCCGGAAAGCTGCTAGGCTTCATCGTTTCCCATAGAGGAATTGAAGCAAACCCTGCCAAAATCCGAGCTTTGTCACAGTTGGCTACCCCAATAGATCTTAAACAAATCCAGAAACTAACTGGATGCGTGGCAGCCTTAAGTCGCTTTATCTCCAGATTGGGAGAAAAGGCACTACCACTCTATCGCCTTCTTCGACGCACCGAACACTTCGAGTGGATGGACAAAGCGATGACCGGACTAGAAGAAATAAAAGCTCTTTTAGCAAGCAACCCAATCCTGGCCACACCAAGCGTAGGCGAACCCGTGTTGCTATACATAGCCGCAACACACCAAGTTGTGAGCGCAGTGCTCTTCATCGAACGAGAGGAGGACGGGCACAAGTTCCTGCTTCAAAAGCCGGTATACTACGTATCACTGTCCTCACACCATGCAAATCTCGGTACCCCCATTATCAAAAAATAGCATACGCGATCTTCATGGCATCCCGAAAACTACGACACTACTTTCAAGAGTGTTCAATCACGGTGGCCTCTGAAGTCCCACTCAATGACATAATAAACAACCACGATGCAACGGGCTGGATTGCTAAGTGGGCCATCAAGCTCCTCCCATTCGACATCACATATAAACCACGGCGGGCCATTCAATCACAAGTACTGGCCGACTTTGTCGCCGAATGGACAGAGGCCAAACTCCCTAAAGAATACAGTGCATACTCCAATTGGATCATGCACTTTGACGGCTCTAAAATGCTTGCAGGTCTGGGAGCAGGTGTTGTCCTAACATCCCCCACCGGAGATACTGTCCAATACATACTCCAAATATTATATACAGACTCCAACAATGCAGCCGAATACGAGGCTCTGTTGCATGGTCTTCGGATGGCTGTCTCCATGGGCATTAAACGCCTGGAAGTGTGTGGGGATTCAAACCTCGCAATATCTCAAATAAATGGAGACTTCGACGCCAAAGATCCGAAAATGGCGGCTTATTGAAATGCCGTCCTCAAAATGTTAGCTCGATTCGAGGGGCTCGAATTCCATCACATGGTTCGAGAAAACAATCAAGCAGCGGATGTTCTCGCCCGCATTGGCGCCAAGCACGACCCAGTCCCACCTAACATTTCTGGAAAGGCTTTTCAAGCCATCTGTGGTGTGGCAAGGGGAGACCGGCAATACTAGCCCGGATCCGAACACAACCCCAGATACCAAAGACACTGACATAGTCGGGGGCTCCACCACCAAAATAACACCCTCGACCCATCTAATCATGGTTGTCATCGCCCCATGGATCGAACCCTTCTTAGCCTACCTTAATAGGCAAGAACTCCCCAAGGACCAAAACGAGGCACACTGCATAGTTCGGTGCTCCAAAGCCTATAAAGTCCATGAGGGAGAACTCTATAGGAGAAGCGCTACCGGAGTACTTCAAAGATGTATCTCCGAGGAGGAAGGGCGATAGCTCTTGGCTGAAATTCATGCCGGACTCGGCGGTCACCATGCCGCAGCTCGGGCCCTTGTAAGCAAGGCCTTCCGTATAGGTTTCTATTGGCCGACGGCCCAAGCAGACGCACAGGACCTCGTCCAACATTGCGTCAGATGCCAGCTTTTTGCCAACCAAAGCCATATGCTGCCTACCGCTCTCCAAACAATCCCCATAACTTGGCCTTTTGCAGTCTGGGGGCTAGATATGGTCGGACCTCTTAAAGGGGGAAGCCATAAGAAAAAATATTTGTTGGTCATGGTGGATAAATTCACCAAATGGATAGAAGCCAAACCTGTTAAAACGGTTGAATCCGGACCAGTGATAGACTTTATATCGGGTGTTGTACACCATTATGGTGTCCCCCACAGCATCATCACCGATAATGGCTCCAATTTTACAGCCGATGAGGTGAAAACTTGGTGCGCCAACTTGGGCATTAAGCTTGATTACGCCTCTGTCTATCACCCTCAAACAAACGGTCAAGTCAAACGCGCCAACGGTCTTATTATGAGCGGCATTAAACCCACACTAGTGCGATCCTTAAAAGAATCAGACACGCACTGGGTCAAGGAGCTCGACTCCGTACTCAGGGGGCTGCGGACCACACCGAACCGCACTACCGGATATACACCCTTCTTCATGGTGTACGACGCAGAGGTTGCCTTGCCCTGTGATATTATTCATGACTCACCTCGAGTGTGCATGTATGAAGAGAGAGAGAGGCCGAGTTGGATCGGCAGGATAATTTAGACTCCTTGGAGGAGGAGCGCGATGTCGCAAAAGCCTGTTCCGCATTCTATCAATAACAGGCTCGCGGGTATCAAAGCAGAGAAGTACAGGACAAAACTTATAATATTGGCAAACTCGTTCTACGCCTACCGGAGAAGAAAAAGGACAAGCTCAAGCCCAAGTGGGAGGGTCCCTTCATCATTGATAAAGTTCTCACCGGAGGAGCGTACCACCTGCGTGATGCAGCCGATAATCGACTCGAGCCAAACCAATGGAACGCGGCCAGACTCCGAAGATTCTATGCCTAGCGCCAAACTCTTTGTTTGTCTCCTTCCCTCTGTTCCTTTTTACTTACTTTTCAATTATATGCTCTCCCTTCTATTTTTTAGCCCTAAAAGCTCTAGTGTGACTCAATTACACACTCGTGATGCACCAACTTTCAAGTATGTGCGCTCATTATACCTGGGGGCTTCTTATACAGAAGCTTAATATAATTATCTTCCGGGCTTCACGCCCATGGCATATGTGTCTTTTTTACGCATGCACCTTTTCTTCACCATTATATGCATCGATATGACTTAAGTTTTGGCCAAGCTGGGTTGTCTGGCTCTTGTGTTTATGCCCTATGTTCCCGTTAATTCGGCTAGGGCATAAGGGGAGCACCTCTGCGATTGTTACTGTCGGGTCCTCCGGATGTGTACCTCAGACTGGGTGAAGCCGAAAGCTAGTGTTCTTAAGGGAATATTCGGTCAGTGAACTAAAGATGTCTTTTACCTATCATAGTACAAACCCCCAGATGTTTTCATATACTGCACTCTCGACCATAGTTCGGACATGCACATTAATGCATGTGTACCCAGGGAAAGGAACCCTTAACGGAACTATTCTCTCTGGAAGATGTTTGTTACTACCCATGTAATATAACATAACTAGTTGGGTACTTGTCTATTCAAGCAACTATGACCCCTACGCCTGGTTTCCACGCGTACCCCTGTTTCTATAACCGAGCGGGTATTCGGAAACACTCCGAACTATTGAGTCAGGAGGTTGAAGCAAAAAGGTCCACCATGACAAATGATTTACAATCCGGCTAGGGACAAAATATGTCCATCGAAGTACATAGTCACTTTGACTCAAACACTTCTTCTTCTATGCCATCCAATAGGCTGTCTAGTCTACAGTCCTGCTGGGAATATTTTGCGGCTAATTCCACCTGGTCATATACCAGACTAACGGGGATTTCATTCCCATCTGACCCTACAAGTCCGACCCGGGCCATATGATTCGGATCAAGCTTGGTGTACCACATCTTTACCATCGCCCAAGCTTCTCTTGCACCTTGTCGACAAGCAGATATCTTCCATAGTCGGAAGCGTCGCCTTGCTCCCTTAAGTAGCTGTACAAGCTCCCCCATGCCTCCTGGAGGGAGACAGATGGCCACAAGGCTTTGGCGACACCATGCATAACCTGCCGAACTTGTTCATGCAGTTGTGAAAGCTCTTGTAGTAGATTGCCTGAGGATGTGGGCATCTCCTCTTCGGGACGGCCAGTCAGCATACCTACACACATAACGCTGTTAGACCGTTTCTTCGCCGAACTACATATAAAAAAAAGTTCATTCGAGCACATACTAAAAATGTCGCGTTGAAGCCTTTTATTCTCCTTCACGGAGTTAGCTAGCTGAGCACGGACATCTTTTAATTCTACGCTCAGTCGGGTATTGGCATCCAGGAGATCATTTTTCTCCTGGCTGACCCGTGTAAGTATACGATCGCCAGCATCTTGATGCCTTTGAGCTCTCTGTTCATTCTCTTGTAGGATATCCGGATTCACTCCGGGATTATCTGCGGAATCTGTCATCAGATCGGCAACGTGTCAACACCGCTGGTACACTGATTACGTTTTTTCTCGATAGAGAGAAGTATTACCAGTTGAGGCCTTTTTGGATCCCTCTAGTTTGGCAGTTTTTGCCCTTAGCTGGGTTTGACACCTCTCCAGCTCTTGAGTTAGCAGGTTATTCTTCTCTGAAAGAACCTGTTCATACAATGTTCCTTAAATCAGTTGTACCAACTGTTTCAAGTCTCAGGGGCTATTGATATACATAATTATTAGATTTTACTTACCCGTATATCTTTCAAATACTGGTATGTGGCTCTAGCAAGCCCATATCGAGCAGCTCGGATGTATGCATCACCCGAGCTGAAGGCATTGAAAGCTTCTTCGGAGAAACCAGGGTCGCGGAGTGCGGCCCGCCGACGCCGATGAGTCATGGCGCTCTCTACTTCGGAGTTTGTAGCAGATATTCTATCTGAATCCTCTATACGAGGGCTGTCCGGTATCGCCCCCATATTAACCTCCGCCCTCGAGGCCGGCTCTGGAACACGGCTGGTGGAGGCCTGGTGAGTTGGATCCCTGGATATAGTCCGGCGGATGTTCTTCCTGCCAAGACACAAAGGACAGTGTCAAACTTTAAGATGACTTTCATGGAGCACGTTTCAAACCATACCTCTTTGATGATGGTTCAGTCGCATTTCCACTCGCCTTCCTTTTTGGAAGCCTACCCGGCATAGGAAGTCCCCATTGGTGAGTTGCCTCGGGTTCGACATGATGCGCCGATCGCCTTCCCTTAAAAAAACATAAGCATTGTGTTGTGGATAAAGCGGAAAGAGTGAATCCTTTTTGGAAATAAGTCTCCTATTCACTTACATGTGATACAGGGAGGAGGCCAGGATAATCAGCAATGATGGCCACTTTGGTGCCGTCGCAGCTCGCCTAGTAAAACACCCCTTCAACAAGCTCCACAAATATATCCGGATCCACTTCGAATCTGGGGTCAAGGGCTCGGTTGCGGTCCTCTGGCAGTGGAGCCGGGCTGTTGATCTCCTTGGTAAACTTCTGCCATTCCTATTATAGATGGGCGGAGTAAAAATTCATGCTAAAGGACTGGGAAAACTGATAGAGTTGAGTAAGGGATAGCAACTCACCCAGCTGGGAGGGTTGTACATGGAAAATCCGTCCCGTGGCTTAATACGGATGAACGCCTCTTTTCTCCTTTGTATAACTCGGACAATATTTTCACCAGAGCATTGGTGGAGTCCGGACCTTTCCTACCGCAGCGGGTAGCGTCGTCTTCACCATTGAAGTGCCACATGGGACGCCCTCGGTACTGGAGTGGCTGTACCCCCCGCATTATGCATACGACCATAACCTCGATTATTGTTAATCCGGATGTAGCAAGCATTCGTATCTTGCTCATCAATTGAGGGACCTCTTTGCTATCTTCCTCCTTGGGGCTCCGAGCATGCCAGTTGCGGCGCTTCACCAATGGAGTGTTTGTGAATTCAGGAAGACCCATTTGAACTGGGTCAGGAAGGGAGACGTCCTCTATATAGAACTACTCGGAAGGTCATTCTTCGGATACCTTCTTCGATGTGCCGGATAGGTATCCGGTCCCGGCGATGCGCCATATCTCGGCTCCACCAACTTGGAATATCGATCCCTCTTGATTACGAGGGACGAGGCAGAACAACCTCTTCTATAGCTCGAAATGAGCTTCGCAACCCAGAAATAACTCGCAAAGGGTGACATAGCCTGCGATATGCAGGATGGAGGCTGGGGTGAAATTATACAACTGGAGGCCTTAGTACTCGAAGAGCCCGCGGAGGAATGGATGGATTGGAAATCCGATGCCCCTTAGTAGATAAGGGACAAGGCATACTCGCTCCCCCCAGATGGATTGGGGAAACTCTCCGCTTGCTCCCCGTCGTCAAAAGTAGCTAATCCGGCTCGGACAGGGACTAGGTATGCAGGTGGAAGGAACCCCTGGGTTTGCAACTTCACTAATTGACCATGGGATACGATGCACTTCTCCCAATCACCCGGCTTGACGCTGTGAGGGCAGGAGGAGGAGCTGCGGGGACTGGCCATGTTGGGATGGTTTTTTCGGGCGCCCTCTGATGAATCTTCGCTTGGGCAGGAGGGTGTGGATAGGATCTGAAGATCCCCGTTGAGGGAGTCCTGGATTAAGGGGTCCTCGGACAGCCGAACTGTTGGACTATGAAGATACAAGATGGAAGACTTCTTCCCGTGTCCGGATGGGACTCTCCTTTGCGTGGAAGGCAAGCTTAGCGATTCGGATATGTAGATTTCCTTCTCTATAACCGATTCTGTGTAACCCTAGCCCCCTCCGATGTCTATATAAACCGAAGTGTTCAATCCGTAGGACAAGAACAATCATAATCATATTCTAGCTTCTAGGGTTAGCCTCATCGATCTCGTGGTAGATCAACTCTTGTAATACTCATATCATCAAGATCAATCAAGCAGGAAGTAGGGTATTACCTCCATAGAGAGGGCCCGAACCTGGGTAAACATCGTGTCCCCCGCCTCCTGTTACCATTAGCCTACGCACAGTTTGGGACCCCTACCCGAGATCCGCCGGTTTTGACACCGACATTGGTGCTTCCAAAGAGAGTTCCACTGTGTCGTCATCATAAGGCTTGATGGCTCCCTCAATCATCTACAATGATGCAGTCTAGGGCGAGATTTTTCTCCCCGAACAGATCTTCGTACTCGGCGGCTTCGCACTGCGGGCCAACTCGCATATAAAAAGGGCTTCAAAACTCCTTGTGTGGTGTGTGGGGCCGCACGCATATAAAAAGGTCCATAGTTTGGCTTGACCCTATTCAAACTCAAAAAATTATATCTTCATGGTTCATTAAAACAAACCAATTCTACTCACGGTCACACTAGATCCTGTCACCTATTTTTTTCTTTCAGGTGGCCACCACTCTTTACCCCTCAAGGACACAGGCGCAACGGAGATGAAGGCGCAGACGTGCAGCAGGGCCTAGTTCTAAGGTTTCTTTTAGATTAAGCCCCTGTGTAAACCTTTTTTATTATCTTTTGTTGTTTTCATATCCTCCTGGCTCTTACAATGACCCATAAGGATGTTGGCGTTATCGGTGAACTTATAACTATCCGTATTTAAGATTAAAAAAGCAGCAGCCGGTGTGCTTTGGAGATCTATGCTCTCACCACAGGTGCTCTTTCGTCACGCCGAATAGACCTGTACCTTGAAATCTAGGGTTTTATTACCAGGGGCTGCAATTCTGTCCGGTATATATTGTAAATTCCGAATACCTTTGGGAGTGTTCAGCGTCGCGAGTTTGGCCCTATATGCATCAGCTCCGAATCATGTCTTTGGTTAAATGTTGGGTTTGCCCGGCTCCCGTGTTTTGCTACCTTACGTTCTGCACCATCGACTAAGGAAGCACAGAGAGAACTACTGCGATTGTGCCCTGGTTCATTCGGACGAGCACCTCAGTAGAGAAAGCCGAAAACCGACTGTCATGATACAACGAGAGACTGGTCAACCACTCGATAACTCAATGGAATCCTCGAGATTCCTCCGCATTAATGAAGGACCGGTTTTCCGGTCACCTATGTAAACACACTGTATTCGGATAAAACGCGGACATACCAGGGGCTATGTAGTAGCCCCACCATCAAACTCCTATGGCTAAGTGAAAGTGTTAAAGCTTTATAGTCCGATTGCCTCGTTCGCCGCACTATCACCTCCTTAAATGGACCAAGACATTGGATCAAGTGCGACTACGTGCTTTTGCCGAACACCCACGCGTTATTCGCAAAGGGGTTGAAGCTGACGACTGCAATCTTTCAGGTTATATACATATATGCATAAACGGCTGCACAGGAGGCACCAAAATACTTTATGGGCAAAAGTATAAATATAGCCTTTATTATTAAAAGCATTGTCTTTACAATTCAGATGTATATCATTCGAACACAATAGTCTTTGAGCACTGAGACTCTATCAGGCGGGCACCTTCTAAGACCTCTTCAAAATAGTGCTCCGGCAGGTCCTGGCCCCCGGGTGGACCCCGTGTTGCAATACCGGTGGCCTCCATCCTCGCCCAGTACATCTTAACACGGGCGAGGGACATCTGTGCACCCTCTATGCATGTCGACTACTTGATAGTGGCAATATGCAGCACAACACGAATAAATCGTTTCACCAAACTAAAATAACTACTCGGGCTTGGTTACCCCGGCCACAAGCAGTCCACGACAGCCTTCATGGCAAGTCCGGATAACCTATGGAGCTCCACCCATTCGGCCATCTGCTCGTTTAACAGTAGCGGACGCTTTGGCGTGCTGAACTGTGACCAGAATAGTCTTTACACTTCATGACCTTCTTGGTCCTGGAAGAACTGCGTCGCATCGGCAACACCCTTTAACAAATCCAAATACGCGTCTTGAGAACTCCACATTTGATCAAGAGGAGCATACTTTGGATCACCGAACTTAGTTCGCAATAAAAAGGGCTTCCCAGCCGCGATCTCACCGGCTTGCCTGAGCTCCTCCCGAGCTGCTCTGATCTCAGATCGAGTCTCTTTTGCCGTTTGTAAGGCCTTTTTCAGGTCCACCATTTCTTCTTGGCTCTCTTTTGCGAGAAGCTCATAACAGTTAGTGGCACCCTTCAGCTCAAGAGCCATACTGGCTATTTTTTCTTCACTTTAGTGATGAGTAGCCTGTTCGGCTTCCAATTCACTCACTGCCTTTTTGGCAGCCGCGTCGCTTATTCTGGCTTGCTCCTTAGCACGCGCAAGCTCCGCCCGAGGAGTCTCCATGGCGGCTGCACCATCTGAAGTTAAAGCATATTGTAAGTTCTAGCATCATGCTGTCATACATACTTGCTGACCGCCCAGAAGACACACCTTGCGCCTCGTCAAGACGCTTATTCACGAGCGTGATGTCCTCATCCGCCACGTTAGGTTTTCGCTTCAATTCGGCAGCCCGCGCAGTTGTCAGGGCTGCATCCGTCTGTGTACAAAAATGGCAGAATCCTTTCCTGAGATTATTGATATTTTTGATTGCTTGATCGCCCCGTTTGGATGGAAACCAGAGTCTCAGGGGATACTATCTATACACAGTGCACCCTGCGTTTGCAGTACAAAATAAAAACAAGAATGCCACCTTACATACCTCGAAGCCTCTTAACAGGCTCGTAAATGCTTCATCCAGTTCGCTCTTCACAGACGAAATTATTCTAATCACCGTACCCATTAAGGTACGGTGTTCCTCTGAAATAGGCGCTTGCCGCAAAAGACCCATCAACGTATCCGACTGTGCGTTGGATAGTCCGGGGCTTTTGTTGACGGTCTCTTTAGGAGCCGGACACCCCGGACCTCGGGCGGCTGAAGATTCACCTTCTGGTCTTGTCCTCCTTTGTGGATCAGGAGAGATCCTCCGAGACAACACTTCAGGGTCGTCCTTCCTATGGGGTGGGGGAGTATGAGGAGGCGTCTCGCTCTCCATCATCTCCGGTAGAAGATCCCCCGAGGACGAAGACTGCTGCAAAAGGCTATAGGCCGGTCTACCAAACACACATTTCAGATATTACTATCGTAAGCAGGAAAGGAATGGGGTATGCTTATAGGACATCTTTATTCACTTACGTCTCGGCCAACGGCTGGCCCCCTTTGAGGGTGTTGTTTGAAAATGTTGCTTCCCGGGATGGGACCCTCTGTTAGGGATTTCTTCCCTTGCTTGGGGGCCTCGGCCTTCAAGTCTTCGGGGGAGGCTCTCTTCTTCCCGTGATGGGAAGGAGTATTTGATTCTCCTCCCCGTTTTTGCTCTAACACGGGAGCTCCAACTTCTCCGGGCTCAGTATGTAAAGTACCGCCCATATGGAGGCCACTCTTGACCTCCCCACTCCTCTCCTTGTCTTCCTCCGATGGCACTTGATATGGTGCACGAGCCAGCATCTTGGTTAACACCGGATCTGCTGAGTCTTCGGGAAGAGGCGCCGAACACCTGATCCTTTCCACCTTTTTTAGCCAACCCTGGCCAAGGATGGTTTTTCAGAAATAATGTTATGTTAGATACAACGACAAAATGTTCGGTTATGAATGCTCACTGGGGTATCTGGGTGGTTGCAGTCGTGGCCTGTGTCTTCCGTGGTGTCCGAACACTTTATTCGTGACCCGAAGAACGATTCATACACCCCTTCGAGCGTCATTCCGAAGAAGTGCATAACGGTTCGCGGTCCTTCCGGATTGAACTCCCACATACAGAGAGGTCATCGTTGGCATGGTAGGACCCGTCAAACTAGCATTACCTGAATCACCTTAACAAGACCAATATCCTTCTCGATGAGATCTTGGATGCGGCTCTGCAGTGTCCGCACATCGTCAGCCGATCCCCAGTCCAGCCCCTTGTTGACCCATGACGCAAGTTGTGGTGGAGGACCAGAGCGGAAGGCAGGAGCAGCCGCCCACTTTTTACCTCGGGGAGCTGTGATGTAAAACTAATCCCGTTGCCACAGGTCGGAAGCCTCCGAGAAGGAACCCATTGGCCATAAAGCATTGGCACATTTGCTTATTTTTGCCCCTCTGCACTTCGCGTGTTTCCCGTTGATCATCTTTGATGTTACGTTAAGAGCCATAAGCTGAAGTGTGGAACAATGCGGAGGAAGGCCTCTCACAGGACGATGAAGGACGAGATGTGGAGGAAGGAATCTGGAGCTAGATCATGAAAATCTAGACCGTAATAGAACATGAGCCCTCTAACGAAGGGATGAAGACTAAGGCCTAGCCCCTGGAGGAAGTGAGAGATAAACACGACACTCTCGTCGGGCTTGGGAGTGGGGATGACCTGCCCTTGAGCAGGAAGCCTGTGAGGAATTTCCGCGGTCAAGTACCTCGCCTCCCTAAGCTTCTTGATATCCTCCTCTGTGACAGAGGAGGCCATCCACCGGCCTTGAAGGCTGGATCCGGACATGGTCAGAAGTTTGGAGTGTTTTGGCTAAAGCTTTGGGTGTTGGAACCCGAGGTAGGAGGAGGAGAGGATTAAGCGCAGAGGGAAAAGATAGGCCTTGATCTCTTTATAAATAGGATGAATACCAAACATCCCCCGCGTGGCCTTTTGAAACTTGCCTATTCCCAAGGAATCCTATCCGTGGAATGGTTGGGTTACCCACGCCCATATTGATGAGAATCCCATGATAAGGGGACACGATCTCTGCTTCGACAAGAATAAACTGTCAGCAAATTAGATCCGTGAAATATTATACTCTCTACGTTGGTATGTGGAATTTGTTTTTGCAGAGCCGGACACGATTCTTGTGTTAAGATCTACTTTGGAGTATTCGGAGAAGGAACCCGCCTTGCAATGCTGAAGACAATCTGCGTGCCGGACTCAATCGTCATTGAAGCCTGGTTCAGGGGCTACTGAGGGAGTCCTGGATTAAGGGGTCCTCGGACAGCCGCACTATATACTTTAGCCGGACTGTTGGACTATGAAGATACAAGATGGAAGACTTCATCCCGTGTCTGGATGGGACTCTCCTTTGCGTGGAAGGCAAGCTTGGCAATTCAGATATGTAGATTTCCTTCTCTGTAACCGACTCTGTGTAACCCTAGCCCCCTCCGGTGTCTATATAAACCGGAGGGTTCAGTCCGTAGGACAAGAACACTCAAAATCATAGGCTAGCTTCTAGGGTTAGCTCATCGATCTCGTGGTAGATCAACTCTTGTAATACTCATATCATCAAGATCAATCAAGCAGGAAGTAGGGTATTACCTCCATAGAGAGGGCCCAAACCTGGGTAAACATTGTGTCCCCCGCCTCCTATTACCATTAGCCTTAGACGCACAGTTCGGGACCCCCTACCCGAGATCCGCCGGTTTTGACACCGACACCCATCTCTTTAAATAGACGATTTACTTACATGGTTAGGGTGGCAAGTGTAAAAATGCCCCGACTCCTCACTTTCGCTTGACACGTGGAAGCTCGAAATTATTGGAGTACAAAAGCCGATGAGGCGTAACATTAAATGAGGAGCCGAGTACTGCTCTTTACAACAGGAGCTTCGGAAGAATTCGGAGAAGGAACCCGCCTTGCAATGCCGAATACAATCTGCGCGCCGGACTCATCGTCATTGAAGCCTGGTTCGGGGGCTACCGAGGGAGTCCTGGATTAGGGGGTCCTCGGATAGCCGGACTATATGCTTTGGCCAGACTGTTGGACTATGAAGATACAAAATAGAAGACTTCGACCCGTGTTCGGGTGGGACTCTCCTTGGCGTGGAAACCAAGCTTGGCGATTCGGATATGTAGATTCCCTTCTCTGTAACCGACCTGATGTAACCCTAACCCCCTCCGGTGTCTATATAAACCGGAGGGTTTTAGTCCGTAGGACAAGAACAATCATAATCATATGCTAGCTTCTAGGGTTAGCCTCTATGATCTCGTGGTAGATCAACTCTTGTAATACTCATATCATCAAGATCAATCAAGCAGGAAGTAGGGTACTACCTCCATAGAGAGGGCCCAAACCTGGGTAAACATCACGTCCCCCGCGTCCTGTTACCATTAGCCTTAGACACACAGTTCAGGACCCCTACCCGAGATCCGCCGGTTTTGACGCCGACACCACCCATCACATATTTGGAGATCTATCTATGAAGGGAAAGCAGTTTTGAAACTTGGTCTAATTAGGCGCATAGGGGGTGGTCACTCTACCAGTGCTTGAAATGATAATTGGTTGCCTCGTGACCATAATATGCGGCCAATATGCCATACCTTAGCAACACCAGTGGATACAGTGTTAGAATTAGTCTGTTCGGTCATACGGACATGGAATATTGCGATGCTATAACAACATTTTCTTCCTATGGACGTGGAGGTGGTATGCAATATTCCCACCAGTCATGTGCTACAAGCAGATTTTTGGGTGTGGCATTATGAACGATCTGGTTGTTTCACTGTTTGTTCGATATAGAAACTCCTTGTGGAAACAAAGAAAAGGAGAGAGGGTTTGCTCGACGGTGAAACAAAAAATTCAGATACGAGTCAGGTTGAATCTAATTGGAAGAAACTATGGAAGGTCAAGGTCCCGCCAAAACTGCGTTTATTTGTGTGGCGTATTGCTCGGTCCTCGGTTCCAATGGGTGAAGAGCGCATGAGACATATAGCAACCTCTTCAGATGCATGATTTGCAATGCTGCAAATGACTCTTGGCTCCATGCCCTCCTGGACTATAATATGGCGAGTCATGGGGAACATAGCATGTAATTTCAGAAAAATTCCTACACTCATGCAAGATCTATCTAGGAGATGTATAGCAACAAGGGGGAGAGTGTGTCTACGTACCCTCGTAGACCGTAAGTGGAAGCATTTCACAACGCGGTTGATATAGGCGTACACCTTCACGATCCGTCCCGATAAAGTACAAAACATACAACACCTCCGCGTTCAGCACACGTTCAGCTCGATGACGTCCTCGCCTTCTTGATCCAGCAAGACGGGCGAAGTAGTAGATGATTTCCGGCAGCACGACGGCGTGGTGACGGTTGGTGATGAAGAACAATCTCCACAGGGCTTCGCCAAGCACTACAAAAACTAGACGGAGGAGAAACTAGAGGGGACGGGGTTGCCGACACACGGCTTGGTGAATCTTGATGTGTCTTGGGTGCTAGCCTTGCCACTCTATTTATATGTTGAGCCTTGGGGTCAAACTTGGAGTAAAAGCTGAGGGAGTCATGGATTAAGGGGTCCTCGGACAGCCGGACTATATACTTTAGCCGGACTATTGGACTATGAAGATACAAGATAGAAGACTTTGTCCCGTGTCCGGATGGGACTCTCCTTTGCGTGGAAGGAAAGCTTGGCAAGACGGATGTATAGATTTCCTTCTCTGTAACCGACTCTATGTAACCCTAACCCCCTCCGGTGTCTATATAAACCGGAGGGTTAGTCCATAGGACAAGGACAATCATAATTATAGGCTACCTTCTAGGGTTAGCCTCTACGATCTCGTGGTAGATCAACTCTTGTAATACTCATATCATCCAGATCAATCAAGCAGGAAGTAGGGTATTACTTCCATAGAGAGGGCCCGAACCTGGGTAAACATCGTGTCCCCCGCCTCATGTTACCATTAGCCTTAGATGCACAGTTCGGGACCCCCTACCCGAGATTCGCTGGTTTTGACACCGACATTGGTGCTTTCATTGAGAGTTCCATTGTGTCATCGTCATAAGGTCTGATGGCTCTTTCAACCATCTACAACAACGCGGGCCAGGGTGAGACTTTTCTCCCCGGGCAGATTTTTCGTATTCGGCGACTTCGCGCTGCGGGCCAACTCACTTCGCCATCTAGAGCAGATCGATAGCTACGCCCCTGGCCATCAGGTCAGGTTTGGAAGTTTGAATTACATCATCGACATCTGCCGGGACTTGATCTTCGACGGATTCGAACCCATGACAGTTGCGCCCCGTAGCCACGATGAACATGACCTAAATCTGTCATCAGGCTATGCTTAGGAGGCAGCACATGTGACTGTCCTGGCCCTAGATCCAGAACAGACCACGCCATCCGGGGACGGGGGGCTGGACCCCACCATGGAAGTCGCATACTCTACAGCGCCGGAGCCGAACACAGACCTAACCTCTACTGAGGTCCATGCCGTCAGACCCTCGGACTCGTCTCCGGATACAGGTTCCAAATCACGTGTGTCCGCGCCTGTTGAATCTGATTGGACGCCGACCTTGGAGTTTACCTCCACAGATATCTTTGAACACTCACCCTTGGGCGATGTGCTAAACTCATTAAAATCTCTCCCCTTGTTAGGTGAGTCTTGGCTGAACTACGTCCGGCTCGAGTCGGAAGCAGACGATGAGGAACTTCGTCGCCCACCCACCACCCACTTGATAGCCACTGTCGACGACTTAACCGACATGCTTGATTTTGACTCCGAAGACATCAACGGTATGGACGATGATGCGGGGGAAGAAGAGGAACCACCACCCATAGCGCGCTGGACAGCCACCTCGTCGTATGACAATTACATGGTGGATACCCCCAAAGAAGACAACAGCAAGGATAAAAAGGATGCAAGTGGGGACAAAGCCCTCGAGAAGTAGTCGAAGCACCGACGTCAATGGCGTCGCTCTAAACCATGCCATGGTAAAAACAGCAATACCGGCACAGGAGACAATAGAACTCTGGATGATGTCGAAGACAATGAAGACGACCCCGCCCAACCAAGCTTCGAACATGCCAGACGGGAGGACGGGCAAGCCAGCCCTGATGAACAGGCCATGAATGAAGACTCGGAGAACGATAATCACATGTCCCTCTCCGAGGACGAGGTGAGCCTCGGCGATGTAGATTTTACCGTACCAGAGGATCCCGTCGAACAGGAGCGCTTTAAGCGCCGGTTTATAGCCACTGGAAAGAGCCCGAAGAAAAAACAAAAGCAGCTTCAAGCTAATCAAGATTTGCTCATCGATAAATGGACCGAGGTCCTGGCAGCTGAGGAATACAGACTCGAGCGCCTAACTAAAAGCTACCCAAAGTGCAAGTTGTTACCTCAATTCGACGACGAAGCACTGGAGCCTAAACTACCAGCGCGTGATACAGCTGACCGGCCACCATGTGGCCGGGACAAATTGGTGCATCGGCCCGAACACAAGCCCGCACCGCGTTGCTGAACAAAAATAAACGCAAAAGCTGGAGGATATACAAATAACCTGCGGCACGACCTGCAAAGGAGAACATGTCAATCTAGATCGATCTACGGATCGTGGGGGCACGCCCTAATGCACAACGATGGCTGCCACACCAGGTGCAATAAAAACCAAAATGTCCGGGCCGAATACCGCAGACCAGCTCCATCCGAACTGTGACGCGACGTAGCCCGACATAGAGGCGCCGCACACCCCCTTTGCTCACCGATGAAGTAATGGAACACGAGCTCCCAGAAGGTTTTAAACCCGTAACATCGAATCATATGATGGGACAATAGATCATGCGGTGTGGATTGAAGACTTCCTTCTCCACATTCATATGGCCCGCGGTGATGATCTCCATGCCATCAAGTATCTCCCACTAAAACTCAAGAGACCAGCTCGGCACTGGTTGAATAGTCTGCCCGAAAACTCCATTGGCAGTTGGGAGAACCTGGAAGACGCATTTCTTGACAACTTTCAGGGCACTTATGTACGACCACCGGACGCTGACGACTTAAGCCACATAATCCAACAACCCAGAGAGTTAGCCAGGAAATTCTGGACTCGGTTCTTAACTAAAAAGAACCAAATCGTAGACTATACGGATGCTGAAGCCCTAGCGGCCTTTAAGCATAACATCTGGGCGAATGGCTAGCCCGACACCTTGGACAAGAGAAGCCGAGATCCATGGTAGCCCTTATGACGCTCATGACCCATTTCTATGCGGGAGAGGATAGCTGGCTCGCGCGTAGCAACAACACCTCAAGTAAACCTATACATTCTAAATCCAGAGACGACAATGGCAAGCCCCAGCGTAGTAAGCACAAACACCGAAATAATGTCGATAGTGCCGAAGACACAGCTGTCAACACCGGATTTAGCGGCTCTAATACCGGACAAAGGAAGAAACCATTCAAAGGAAAAAATCCGGGCACGTCCAGTTTGGATCGCATACTCGACCGTCCATGCAGAATTCACGGCGCCCCAGGTACACCAGCTAATCATACCAACAGAGAATGCTGGGTCTTCAAACAGGCCGGCAAGTCAAATGCCGACAGCAAGGAGAAAGGGTCGCAAAGCGATGACGATGACGAGGAGCCCCGGCCACCAAAGACAGGGGGACAGAAGAAGTTCCCTCCGCAAATTAAACTGGTGAATATGATATACGACACCCACATTCCCAAGCAGGAGCGGAGGCGCGTACTCAGGGACGTGTACGCGATGGAGCCAGTCACCCCAAAGTACAACCCATGGTCGTCCGGCCCAATCACCTTTGATAGCAAGGATCATCCGACCAACACCCGTCAAGGCGGCTCAGCCACACTGGTCCTCGACCCAATAATCGACGGATTTCACCTCACTCGAGTCCTCATGGATGGAGGCAGCAGCCTGAACCTGCTTTATCAGGATACAATGCACAAGATGGGCATAGATCCTTCAAGGATCAAACCCACTAAACCACCTTTAAAGATGTCATACCAGGTGTAGAGACGTGTTGTATAGGCTCAATCACACTGGAAGTGGTCTTCGAATCCCAGATAATTTCATAAGCGAAGAGTTAATCTTCGACATCGTCCCTTTCCGCAATGGCTATCACGCACTACTTGGATGAACCGCATTTGCTCGATTCAATGCGGTGGCACACTATGCTTATCTTAAGCTTAAGATGCCTGGTACGCATGGCATCATAACAATCAATGGAAACATTGAATGCTCCCTCCGTACCGAAGAGCACACCGCTGCCCTAGCAGCAGACGAATAGAGCGACCTCTGTCAATCGAACATTAATTCGACAGCCAAGTTCCCAGACATTGTCAAAAGAGTCCGAACTACCTCGCGGCGCGATAGCCCATCACGTCAAGAGCTCAACTAACCACTTCGGCAATGGACAGAGGCACGACAAGGTGGTGTCCCACAATATAGATCAATCACTCGGGGACACACAAACATTTTTTGCATTTTCTTTTCAGGTTTCACCTTTTGGCCTAGGTCATCATCAGGCGACCTGGCGACTGGACCTATGAAGGGATGGACACACCCCGGCGGGAGACAGTTCGAACGCGCAGGGGAATCCCTAGATATTTCCCTTGAGGATCATCATACTATTATCCAGATCCGCATGCAGCTCCCGCCCTGGCCCCAGCAAGTTTCGAAGTCATACTCCTTTTTATCGCACTACTTGTGCTCATACGCTTTGACATATTATTCAATTACAAAACTTTGGCTGCATATGACGTTCACTTGCCTTCTCTTTTTATTGATATTCTCTGCCAAATAGCAGCCGTACACTTTGGTACGCCTTAATATGCCAGGGGCTTCACTGTACCCATAACGCGCCAAACAAGTCCGAACACCTTCACGGCTATTCGGCACCCCGAACTTATAGCACTATATGCATCAGCTCTGAATCATGTCTTTGGTCAAATGTTGGGTTTGCCCGGCTCCGTGTTTTGCTACCTTACATTCCGCTATATCGGCTAAGGCGACACTGGGAGAACTACTGCGTTGTGTCCCGGTTCTTCCGAACGAGCACCTCAGTAGAGAAAGCCGAAAACTGACTGTCATGATGGGGCGAGAGCTGTTCGCTGTTTGAGAGGTCTCAAAATCCATAAAGATTTCTTCCGCGTTATGCGATAATTGATGCAGCGTGCGATGGATCAGATTTTTCCAATCAGGTACTGATAGAGCCCCTAGTCCGGTCTTCCAAGCACCAGGGGCTGCGCCTACCTTTCTTCTGTCAAACTCCTATGGCTAAGTGAGGGTGATAAAGACTTATAGTACAATTGCCTGGTTCGTTGTGCCAAACACCTCCTTAAAGGACCCAAAATTGGGGTAAAGAGTGTTTGGATTTATCCCGAACACCCCCGTACTTCCTACGTGGGGGCAGAAGCCGACGACTGGCCAACTCTCAGAATTAATATCAATAACAGCCGCACAGGAGGTAAAATTATTAAAAAAATAAGCACTACATGGTAACCTTGTTTCATATTACAACGCCAGACAACATGAATATTCATGGGTAAATAATGTCCTTGGCACAATATTCCGCCACAAGGCGGGATCCCTCCAGGACACCTTCGTAGTACAATTCAGGTTTCTGGTGCTCCTTCCCTTCAGGTGGTCCTTCGGTCATCAGTTTAACAGTGTCCATCTTTAGCCAGTGCACTTTAACGTGGGCGAAAGCCATTCGGGCACCTTCAATACAAGCCGACCGCTTGATCGCGTCAATCCGAGGACAGGCGCTAACCAACCGCTTCACGAGCCCAAAGTAGCTGCTGGGAATTGCTTCGGCAGGCCATAGCCAAATTATCAAGTCTTTCATGGCTAGTTCGGCAGCCCTATGCAGCTCGACCAGCCGTTTCAGCTGATCGATAAAGGGCACAGGATGTTCTGGCGCAAGCTATTGCGACCAGAACAACTTCTCGGTAGAACTCCCTTCTTCGGCTCGATAGAAATGTGCGGCATCAGATATGCTGTGCGGCAAATCCGCAAACGCCCCTGGAGAGCCCCGAATTCGGGTTAGCAACATGAATCTTTCCTTCGCATACTTGCTTTGCATAGAAAAAGCCTTACCCGCCGTGACCTTTATGGCCTCCTGGATTTCCTAGAGGGTGCCGTCGGTGTCAAAACCGGCGGATCTCGGGTAGGGGGTCCCGATCTGTGCGCCTTAGGCTGATGGTAACAGGAAGCAAGGGACACAATGTTTACCCAGGTTCGGGCCCTCTCGATGGAGGTAAAACCCTACTTCCTGCTTGATTAATATTGAAGATATGAGTAGTACAAGAGTAGATCTACCATGAGATAGTAGAGGCTAAACCCTCAGAGCTAGCCTATGATGGTATGATTGTAATTGTGATCGGCCTTCTAAGGACCATCCTCTCCGGTTTATATAGACACTGGAGAGGGCTAGGGTTTACATGGAGTCGGTTACAAGGAAGGAAATATAATATCCGAATCGCCAAGCTTGTCTTCCACGCAAAGGAGAGTCCCATCCGGACACGGGCCGAAGTCTTGAGTCTTGAGTCTTGTATCTTAACGCTTCAATAGTCCGGACGATGTATACAGTCCGGCTGTCCGGATACCCCCTAATCCAGGACTCCCTCAGTAGCCCCTGAACCAGGCTTCAATGATGATGAGTCCGGCGCGCAGTCTTGTCTTCAGCATTGCAAGGCGGGTTCCTCCTTCCGAATACTCCAAGGTTATTATCGAACACGTAGGCCGTGTCCGGATCTGCAAAATGATCTTCACATACCACCATAGAGAGAATGATACTTTAGCTGACAACTTTTTAAACGACGAGACATGTCCTTACGGTCGGGTCATTATTCGAACCGTTTTTTCGCAACCAGCCACAACGCGTATTGCGAGGTGGTTTCCTTGACACGTCTTGTCGAAGCAGAGATCATGTCCCCTTATCATGGGATTCTCATCAATACGAGTATGGGTAATCCCCCCATGCCATCAATCGTGGCGCTTGGGAAGTAAGCGACTCTCAACAGGCTAGTGGGGAGGCGCACCGCTTTCGTTGCCTCTATAAAGGGATAAGAGTTCCCCATTCTTACCCACGTCTTCTTCCTCCTCTGCGTACTCTTGCCTCCTCGAGCTCCAGCGCCCTAGTCCAAGTCTTCTCCGCATAGCTAAACATGTTCGGAGCAGGAGGCAAATGGGTGGCTTCCACCGTGAAGGATAAGAACATCGCAAGTCTTCGGGCAGCCGGATACTTGGCCGCAGACATAGCGCACCGACTACCAGACGGCGAGCAGGTCATTCTAACTCCAGGACCCCACGAGAGGGTCGTGTTCCTTGCCCACTTCGTCCGTGGACCGGGGTTTCCACTCCACCCCTTCGTCCGCGGGCTCATGTTCTACTACGGGCTAGATTTCCATGATCTAGCCCCGAACTTCGTCCTCAACATCTCGGCGTTCATCGTCGTATGCGAGGCTTTCCTCCACATGAAGCCTCATTTTGGCTTGTGGCTGCAAACCTTCTGCGTGAAGCCGAAGATCGTGAGCGGCCAGCAAGAGGAGTGTGGAGGAGCCATGGTGGGCAAAATGCCTAACGTCACCTGGCTTGACGGCTCCTTTGCAGAAACCGTGAAGGGGTGGCAGTCGGGGTGGTTCTACATGACCGAGCCGTGCGACGCCGACTGGGCAGCGGCCCCTGAGTTCCGATCCAGAACCCCTATGCGGCTCACCTCCTGGGAACAGAAGGGCCTGTTATGGGGCGAATCTACAGAGCTGACCGGACTCATAAACTGCATCAAGGGCATGACGGACAAGAACATCAAGCTTGTCAACGCGATCCAGGTCATGCTCGCTTGCCGGATTCTGCCGTGCCAAAGGCGGGCATTCAATCTGTGGGAGTTCGTCCCGGCCGAACACCAGACGCTCCAGAGGCTCTACGGCATGAAGCACAAAAACGCGTGGAAGGTGTTGTTCAAGGCCTCCGAAGTACCTCCTCTCATATCCGAGGACCATGGGCTTTATGCCGCGTGGCATCCTATTCAGGTGAGTTCCCAGGCTACCACCGGGTCCGGTTCTTCCCAATATATTCAAGGGGAAGCCTTAAGTAATTGTGTATATTTGTTCAGGATTATGTGGAGATAGCGGAGCAGATAGACTATCCGGCTCCTCTGCCGGAAAGCCCAGCTACTGATTTCCTGATGAAGATACTGGTCCCGACGCCCTACAAGGGGCCGAATAAGAAGGCCGATAAGAAGGCCCCAGGGACCCGAAAGGGTCTCCGGCGTAAGGCTGCGCCAAAAGCCTCGTCCAAAAAGGATGAGGAAGACTCCTCCCCCGAAGGGGAAGAAGGAGAAGAAGAGGAGGCCGCCCCATCCGGAAAGGATGGGGGGCCTGAGACGGTGGACCAGGGGACCAGGAGAGGCCCCCGGCACAAGGCCATCATACCCTTGTCGTGCGATGGCGACGAGGCAGATTCCTCCCATGGAGGCGGGGAGGAACAAGAAGAAACTCCACCTCCCCGTATTGGGGGGGGGGGGGGAAGAGGAAGGCCGCCCCGGTGGGAGAGACTGGGACGTCCAAGAAGGGAAAGGTGTCCCTTCCGGATTACTCCGCCACCGCCGCCGATAGCGAGGAAGGGTGGCTGGCCAGGAAGAAGCCCCTAGCGCTATCGTAAGTATCCGCACTCCATTGTAATTTTGCTTCATAGTTTTGTTATAACGCCGAACTTGTATGCAGTCTGGCCAGGGCCCATCCCGAGGTGTCGTCTTCGGACAGGTCCTTGAGTGAGTCAGGAATGAACTCACTCCCGACGGCCACTTCTCCCCGGCCTACAGATGACATGGAGGTGTTGTCCCAAAGGCTCCCCGAGCGGGGGGAGGTGGATCTGGAGGCGCCCCAAGGTGGCATTCCAAGCGTCGAACACGCGGGGTTCAAGATCCCGCGGATCGTGTTGATGAGAGCCGCGGTAAGCCGGACTCTCAACCGAACACTATACCGGAGCCTTCAGTGGTTCCGGATTCAGGCAGGCAGCTCCTCGTTAGGGAGGGAGGGCCGTCTGTATCGAGGACTTCCGTTGCGCTCGAGGCGCCGGATTGTTTGCTGGAAGCGCTTCATGGCACTTCCATAGATGAAGAGCACCGTACTCTCATGAGTGCGGTGATTCAGAAGATTTCGTCCACCAAGAGCGGACTAACCGAAGCCTGCACCAGCCTCCTAACAGGCTTTGAGGTAAGTAGTGAAAATGTGTGAAATTACCACCCGATAGGTAGTAGCACTAGCCCCTGATACTCTGTTTGTTGTTCGGAAGGAAAAACCAAATGGAGGGTCAATTATAATCCGCAAGAGTTTAATAATAAGTTTGAATTTGAATAAGCAGGATGTGCTGCTGGCCGCTACTGCCCGTACGGCCGAAATCGCCGGCCTAAAGCAGGACTTGGAGCGGGCGCAGGGAGAGCTCGGCCTCACGAGGAGGCAGCTCGAGGAGAGCAAAGGTGAATGATTCCCCTCTCTGATATAGTAAAGTATAGAAAAAATTGGTTATTCTAATGACGAGGCGTCGTGATTTGGTAACAGAGGCCACCACCGAAGTGGCTTCTTTTAAGAAAGCGTTGTCCGAGGCCGAGCACAAGGCGGCCTTGGAACGCAAGGAGCACAAAAAGCAAGAAGCCCGAGTGGGCGAAGTACAAGAAGAGCTCCAGGAGCTCGGCAAGAAGTTCAAGTCCGTGGAGCATGAGCTTGAAGCAAAAGAGGCCGAGCTTGCGAAGGCCCTTACAAGTATAAAAGACGCCAAGGCCGAAGCCGAGAGGGCACAACAGGAAATCCAGGAGGCCAAAAAGATAACGGCGGGTAAGAAATTCTTTATGCAAAGCAAACATGTGGAGGAGGCGTTTCTTTTACTTACCCGAGTCCGAAGCTCTCCAGGGGCATTCGCAGATCTGCCACAGCGTATCAGATGCCGCGGAGTTCTACCGTGCCCAGGAGGGGAGCTCAACGGAGAAGCTGTTCTGGTCCCAGTATGCTAGGGCCGAACATTCAACGCCACTGAGTGACCAACTGAAGCAGATGGTCGAACTCCACAAGGCGGCTGAAGTGGCTATGAAGGATTTCATAGTCCGGATATGGCCTGGTGAGCCCCTACCCACCAGCTACTTCGGCCTGATCAAGCGGATGGTCAATGCCTATCCGTGCCTGGAAGTCATCAAGCGATCCGTTTGCATTGAGGGTGCCCGCCGGGCCCTTGCCCATGCAAAGGTGCATTGGGGCAAGCTGGATGCGGAGAAGCTGGTGAAGGACGGGCCGCCAGAGGGCAAGCCGCATCGCGTTTGAGGGAGTCCTGGATAAGGGGGTATCCGGACAGCCGGACTATATGCATCGTCCAGACTATAGAAGCGTCAAGATACAAGACTCAAGACTTCGGCCCGTGTCCGGATGGGGCTCTCCTTTGCGTGGAAGACAAGCTTTGCGATCCGGATATTATGTTTCCTTCCTTGTAACCGACTCCATGTAAACCCTAGCTCTCCGGTGTCTATATAAACCGGAGAGGATGGTCCTTAGAAGGCCGATCACAATTACAATCATACCATCATAGGCTAGCTCTTAGGGTTTAGCCTCTACGATCTCGTGGTAGATCTACTCTTGTACTACACATATCTTCAATATTAATCAAGCAGGAAGTAGGGTTTTACCTCCATCGAGAGGGCCCGAACCTGGGTAAACATTGTGTCCCTTGCTTCCTGTTACCATCAGCCTAAGACGCACAGATCGGGACCCCCTACCTGAGATCCACCGGTTTTGACACCGACATTGGTGCTTTCACTGAGAGTTCCTCTGTGTCGTCGCTTCGAGGCTTGATGGCGTCTTCAATCGTCAACAACACGGTCCAGGGTGAGGCTTTTCGCCCCGGACAGATCTTTGTGTTTGGCGGCTTCGCACTGTGGGCCAATTCGCTTGGCCACTTGGAGCAGATCGACAGCTACACCCCTGGCCACCAGATCAGGTTCGGAAACTTGAACTACACGGCGGATATTCGCGGAGACTTGATCTTCGACGGATTCGAGCCTGTGCGGGGAGCGCCGAACAGTCACGACGAGCACGGCCTAGACCTGCTGTCGGACAATTGTGACACTCCAAAATTTTTGGTGGTTTGTTTTTTTTCAAAAGAGCCTTGCTTGGTTTGAAAGGAGGTCATTTAAACCCTTCCTAAAAACCATCTTCTAAGTTTGCCCTCTCAAAAAGCCTTTCCTTGGATTTAGTTTCTTTGAAAAAGAAAACCCTTTTAGTTTTGGGCTTTTATTTGGTTTTGATCCCTTCTAAATTTCACCATGCCACCTATGGTAAAATTTTCCCAAAACCTCTCCTCCCACTTTGGTACAACCCAAACATTCTGTCCAAACTAATAAAATCCATTTTTGGATTTTATTCCAACTATTTCTCCTCCCAAAATAGATCTGTCTATCCTTTTGAGCCTAGGTGAATTGCAAAGCAAGTGCCCTAATGCTTTTGATTTTTGACCTCAACTCAACACCCTTGGATAGTCCTTTGTACCCACAACCCAGAACCATCTTGATCCACTCTTCTCTTGTTCAAATATTTCAAATTTCACTCACTGCAAGTTTGGACCAGATTTGCCAAATTTGGTGAAATTCATATCTACATCTCTCCAAAAATTCCACAATTATTCAGGCAGCCTCTAGATGCAATGAGAGGCCCCTCCACCAAAAACCAGCTCAAGGAAAAATCCCTACATGCCTGGATCATTCTGTCGAACACCTTGCATGCACTATTCTGTTCATATTCAGTTAAGTTCAGAATTTCAGTGTCGATCTTCAGTCACATGCTCACAGTGCGCTTGGCACTTTGCTCACGGCCTGGCTTGCTTGTCCGGAGCCTCACACACGCGCTTGGCACCTTCCTGGCATCGGTGGCGCCCTGGCCCGCCTGCACCGGCGTGCTTTGCGGCGGCCGAATCACCCTAGCGGCCGACAGGAAGCAGAACGGCGGCATAACGCCGTTCGGCACCGCCCAAACCCCCTGGTGGCTCCGCGTGGCCATTTCCTCGCCAGCACACGCATGCAGCACCGTCACCGTGGCGCGGCACGCACAGAGCGCGCTCCCTGCCGCTGATGGGCCCGCGCCGCCCCGTTCCGTCGAGCTCCCCCTAAACCACCAAATCCCAACGCGGTTAGCACCTAAACGGAACCAGGGAACACCCACGACGATGTTCAGCCTCTGAACCCTCCCGTGCAACCACAGCACCGCCGTAATCACCTCGCCGGAGAACCCCGTTCTTGGCAACCGCCTCGGGGCGGCTATATATAGCACCCCGAGCTTGCTCTCGCCCCCGCACACCTTCTCTACCTCATCAGACCCCGCCCAGCCACTGAACGAGCCACGAGGAGCTCTCCTTCCCCGACTCCGGCCACTCCGTTCCGCCTCGGCCCCTACCGTGATTCACTCTGGTAAGGCCATCTCCGGCACCCTAACCTCGTCAGATACCTTCTCATACTATCGCGAGTCTAACCCCCTCACCAATTCCACCTCCGCAGCTCTCTCCGGCGAGATCCACGACCACCCGAATCACCGTCCGCCGGAGCAAGCATCGCCGCCGACGTGGTACTCGCCGGCGACCACCACCACCTCCCACAGACGTGGAATGGCGCCCTGATCATTGACGTACACTCCGATCTCCCTGCCTTGCCGTGGATCGCCGCCGGCGACCACCGCGGCTCTCGGGCGCCGACGAGCCCCGACTCCCCTGTTTGAACTTTCAAACCTGACGGGTGGGACCCGCCCGTCAGCCTCTCTTTTGTTTTTTTTAAAATCATTTGTAGAAGGCGTACTCTGGCAAATACGCTTCCTCTCTGAACCGTTTTTCTGGATTCTTTTGCAAAGCCCCCTGGAAGTTTTCTGTTTCATTACAGACGGGTCCTTGGACCAAAACTCTTATAACTTTTGATCAGAAAAGTATTTTTGATTAATTCTTTTTCTGTTATCTTTAGATTTTTGTCTAGTTTTTTATCATATTTATTTGAAAAATAATTGGAACACTTTTCTGTACACTCACGGTATTTACGTGGCGTATGTATTTTTCTTATACCGTAGATACCGGAGGAGGTGACGGAGCTGCAAACTTCGCACAGTTAGACTCCGACTACTCCGAACCAGGCAAGCATGTTTGAACTCTTGATATGATGAGTGTTGTTTCATGTTTGCATTTTAGTATAGTCATGGCATGTTTATGAACATCACTTTGCATGATATATCTCATGCACATAATCAGGAAGTAGGTTTCAGAAAGCATTATGTTGTTGGATACATATTTGCAAAGCCATGTGTTGGTATGAGGATGGGTAAGATGGCAGTGTTGTGACATGCCAGTCTTATGCCAGATTATTTGACTTCCGTGTCGTCATGACACAATTCACATTCCCATTCATTCCATCCTATACTGTCACATGTTTTCCAAAAGGAATATGGCATAGTAAGTTGCAAATCGTTTTCCTGGTACACACCAAGTGGAGAGGCCGGGATGAGGGTTCCATGGCCCTGGATTAAAGCCCGTCATCCGGTCAGGGGGCATGGGTGTTTCCGGTTGGGACCAAAAGGGGGGCACCCCTTAGAGCGCGCGTATAGAAATTTGATCCCATGCTATTCGAGGTTGTGGCCTCCCTGTCTCAAAGTTTTTCTTGGACGTTGTCCAGGGTGATTCCTGGAAACGTGAGGTGAAATGGGTGTGTACTAGTTAAATATGTTTCTACTGAAATACCGTAAACGGAACTAGTCCTTCGTGACTACGGAAATCCATTGGCTGTGTTCAGTTCTTCCAAACTCTGTAGAGTCTCAATCTTTCAATTATCTTGTACTTTGTTCAAGTACTATAATTATCTTATCTTGTCAGGTATCAGCCTCAGTGACAAAAACTCCGGTGGGATTTATGTGTAATAAATCCGGATAAAAGATTATTCTTGTGGATGGACTAATCTCGTTATTTACATTTATTACAAAGCCCTGTCTGTGATGTCGCTCAGACGTCCGACGGTGGCATACCTGTTATTTGCTTTTGTTAAAGCCCTGTCTGTGATGTCGCTCAGACGTCCGACGGTGGCATACCTGTTATTTGCTTTTGTTAAAGCCCTGTCTGAGATGTTGCTCAGACATCCGACGGTGGTATTTCTTTTAAAACCCTGTCTGTGAT
>NC_041383.1:497055873-497154482 GCF_002162155.2 Triticum dicoccoides | reverse complement strand
TTTCTCTTAAAGCCCTGTCTGTGATGTCACTCAGACGTCCGACTGTGGTATTTCTTTTAAAGCCCTGTCTGTGATGTCGCTCAGACGTCCGACGGTGGTATTTCTCTTAAAGCCCTTTATGTGATGTCGCTCAGACGTCCGACTGTGGTATTTCTTTTTAAAGCCCTTTATGTGATGTCGCCCAGACGTCCGACTGTGGCATTTCTTTTAAAGCCCTTTATGTGGTGTCGCTAAGACGCCCGACTGCGGCATGCATTTTTATTTATTTACCTTTCGAGGCGTCGCTCCAGACACCCGATTGGTTTTCAGTTATTAAATTTTGATACATCAAGTTCTGCAATATTACCGTTGTTATTTGAGTATCAAACTTTGTTCATGACGCATTCATGCATTCATTGATTATATCTTTTGTCCGAACTGTCTTGCGAGTACTTTCAAGTACTCATCTGGCTTGTTGATTTGGCTAGATGCTGATGAAGGCGATCTCATGGATGAAGAGTTTGATAGCGAGTCCGACGCCTAGAGGAGTCCCAGTCAGTCCCGTGCGATCGTGTCTTGGTCATTGTATTATCCGCTTCCGCAACCCCGAATAAATTCATCGAGCCTCACCTCGACGCTCGATGTACTGCCAGTAGAAGTCAAGTTATCCACCACCACTTTTCCCTCGAGCTAGTAGCATGCCACCCCACCCCTGTGTCATAACCGCCCATATGTAATATATTGGGGAGTCTGTAATAAATTGTTGAGCAACCTCAGCTCAACCCTATAATATATTTGATGCTACTGGTTCTCTGTTTGTCAAGCTTTTGTCTACCAGAAAGGATGACTTTTCCTATACTGGGATTTAAAGATTGGTTTTCTCAATAAAAAAATTTA
Organism: Triticum dicoccoides; assembly: GCF_002162155.2. Lineage (NCBI taxonomy): Eukaryota > Viridiplantae > Streptophyta > Magnoliopsida > Poales > Poaceae > Triticum > Triticum dicoccoides. Next base: position 497,153,606 of record NC_041383.1, on the reverse strand, counting down.
TTGAAAAACCGGTCGTAACAGACTTGGTAATCAGAGCCAGGCTGACTGTAGGAAGCCACTAGGTGCGATCGCTAATTGGTTATTAGCATGATAGAGTTATTCATGTTTTTACAAATGTAGTCATTTTCTGACAGTCAGCATAAAATTTATGATCTGACCACTCAGAATTTTTTCCTACTTTTGTAGATGGCCGGCAACGACTGCGAGTCTCATATGTTCGCCAACGTGCCCGAAGGGTTCGTCAAACTCCTCTCCTTCATCGTTCAGGTCGCGATGGGGCCATCCGTGCGCCCAGTCTTCACGCTTTATCCACACAAGATCAACGACAGTCTGACTATGCACCAGGCCACGGTGCAATTCAGGGGAGGCCATGCTGAAATACGCCGCCTCCGATTCGTGGGGAGAGCCATGCCTACAGAAAGGCATGCTATGCAGATGGCTGCCCGCGAGACGATAGCCCGTCTTCAGGATGTTCTTCCGGCAATGAAGACCCGTCGCTACCGCTACCTTCCATGCCATGTGCCTTACACGTGTCACTACTCTTTATCTTGCCCTAGAGGAGAGCAAGATGAAGCCTTTGAGATGCTTGTTGAGTACCTCCGAGCCCTGGAGGCAGCATTCGACTACATGGTGGATGACCTCGTAGCTGCACGCATGGACTCAGTTCATGGCTGCGCTGCTAACAGGAGGGAACTCCTGCACACCGCTCCACCATTGACTTTTGTGTCATCCACAACCTCTCACTCACCTACCATACTCGCCTCTGCTCGTCGTCTGCCTACCACAGAGGAATTTAACTAGGCTATTGCACCCACTCCCGTCCGCTCTGCACCACTTGTTACACCCACTCCCGTCCGCTCTGCACCACTTGTTGCACCCACTCCCATACGTGCTACCCCACCTATTCCACCCACTCGTATTCGTGTTATTCCGCCTACGGCACCTGCTCCATCAGCTCAGCACAACGTTTCTCGTTTGGAACCTATTAGCGAGGAGGAGGTTGATTCCCCAGCGTCTCTGCGTCTCACCCTCGGCAGGCCAAGGGACATCCTCACCATCTCCGACTAAGTACGCATAGACACCATGCGATGTATCAACTTGTGTAATATGTTTTTATGTACATAGGTTGTGAGAAGTAGCCTGTTTGCGCACCATGTAGGATCTGGAGGAGTGCACTAGTTTAAATAACATGTCAGGATTATGTACGCATATCCTGAGTGATGTAATGTATAATTATGCCCGCGTGTAAGATATGCACTAGTCCTTCTCCACGCGCAATCGTGTGTTTCCAAAAAAATACCATGGAGTTTAAAAATGTCCTTTGGGTGTGATTTTATTGACTTTTGCGACTCTCTTTCTTATCTTACGAGTTCACAAAAATATATCCCCAGAGTGAAGGATGTCTCGTCCTTGGACGCGCTCCATGCCAACTCAGCCAGAAGAAAATTATGGCACACCGCAGAACCAGAATTTCACTCGGGGTCAGACAAGTCAACAGGACAATGGAACAGCTTTTACACAAGTTTGTCGTTTGTATGAACAGAGTCAACAGCACCACCAGGAAATGATGAACCAATTCATCAATATGGGAAGTAACCATGGTCAGTATCAACCGCAATCCAAATTATCTGAGTTACAAAAGACGCGTCCTCCAACATTTTCTCATACTGACAAGCCTCTTGAGGCCGAGGACTGGCTTCGAGACATGGAGAGAAAATTAATTATCGCACAGTGTTCAGACCATGAAAAAGTACTGTATGCACCACATTATCTCACAGGTGCAGCTGCATCATGGTGGGAAAACTTCCTGCACATGCACCCCAACGAAAATGAAATCACCTGGGAAAATTTCAAAGAAGGCTTTCGTGGGGCACATATTCCTAAGAGCGTCATGAAAATCAAGAAGAAGGAATTTGATGAACTCAAGCAAAGAGCCATGACAGTGTCAGAATACAACAGCCAATTCACACTGCTGTCTCGCTACGCCAATGAAGAACGCATGACCGAGAGCAAGAAGATGGAAAAATTGTTGGAAGGTCTGGCACCCGCCCTTAAGTGCCAGCTAGTTGTGCACACCTTTCCAGATTTTAAAACACTGGTGGATAAGGCCATTACCCTAGAAAATGAGCGACGTAGCCTGGAAGATATCCGCAAACGGAAAAGGGACCAGACTATTTTTTCTCGCAATCACAGAAGCAAGAAGGAATTTCAGAAGGGGGATTCACACAAAACCCCGGCGAATAATTCACGTCCAACCAAGAATTTCCATGCAAGAGACAAAGAGTTCACCTATTGCCCAGGCGTTACCTGTTATGCTTGTGGAGAAGAAGGGCACTATGCCAAGCAGTGTCCCAAGCCAAGGAACTCAAACCCGAAGCTCAATAATGGTGGAAATAATTCAGCACAAAAGCGAAGCAATTTCAACCCCAACAACAACCACCGGAAAGGTCACTTGAACCACGTGACCCGAGAGGAAGCACAGAACGCCCCAGATATCGTACTCGGTACGTACCCCGTCAACACAATACCTGCCATGGTTTTGTTTGATTCTGGAGCTTCTCACTCATTCGTTTCGAAAAGTTTTGCTTTTGCAAAATAATTTTTCGATGCTTCCCTTGGAAAAATCAATGATCGTCAAGTCCCCTGGGATTAAGCAAGTGACCCAGAGTTACTGTCAAGGTGTGGTTATTGAATTTGAAGGATTGAAATTTTACGCCAACCTTATTGTACTGGAAAGCAAAGGACTGGATGTCATCCTAGGAATGGATTGGTTGACCACCAACAAAGGTTTTATTGACTGCTTCAACCGTACCGTGATTCTCACCCACCATCAAGGGAAGAAAATAAAAGTTTCAGCCAAAGAGAGACAAATACCTCGGCAACCTAGAGTAAACAAGGTGGACGTTTCTGAGCTGAACAAGGTTCCAGTGGTATGTGAATTTCCAGATGTATTTCCAGAAGAACTACCAGGCATGCCACCAGACCGAGAGATAGAATTCAGCATTGAGCTAGCACCCGGAACCACTCCTATTTACAAGAAACCTTACAGAATGGCACCATCCGAATTGGTAGAGTTGAAGAAGCAAATAAAAGAATTATTGGAGAAAGGATACATACGAGCCAGCTCCTCACCTTGGGGTTCTCCAATTTTATTTGCCAAGAAGAAGGATGGAACAATGAGGTTGTGTATTGATTATCGAGCTCTCAACATGGTCACAATCAAGAACAAATACCCAATGCCCCGAATAAATGATTTATTCGATCAGCTCGCACAGGCCAAAGTCTTCTCAAAAATTGATTTGAGATCAGGATACCACCAATTAAAAGTACGAACAGAAGATATTCCCAAGACCGCTTTCACCTCCAGATATGGGTTGTATGAGTTCACAGTAATGCCATTTGGGCTAACCAATGCCCCCGCATATTTTGTTCACCTCATGAACAAAGTGTTTATGAAGTATATGGACAAGTTTGTTGTGGTATTCATCGATGATATTCTGATATATTCCAAAACACCAGAAGAGCACGCCGAACATCTCAGGATTGTACTCGGAGAACTCAGGAAACATCAACTGTACGCCAAATTCAGCAAATGTGAATTTTGGCTAAGGCAGGTGGGTTTTCTGGGCCACGTGCTAACCCAAGAAGGTATTGCAGTAGATCCGAAAAAAGTCAAGGCCGTACTTGGCTGGAAACCGCCAGCTAACGTAACGGATGTACGGAGTTTCTTGGGAATGGCAGGCTATTATCGGAGATTTATTGAAGGATTCTCCACTATAGCAAAGCCCATGACACAATTGCTCAAGAAAGGCAAGAAATTTGAATGGACAGAAGCATGTGAGAAAAGCTTCCAAGAGCTAAAAAGAAAATTAACAACGGCACCAGTACTAATTGTGCCAGATATACACAAGAACTTTGAGGTATATTGTGACGCATCCCGGAAAGGCCTCGGATGCGTATTGATGCAAGAAGGCAAGGTAGTTGCGTATGTCTCCAGACAACTACGCAAGCATGAGGAAAATTATCCCACTCATGACTTGGAATTAGCAGCGGTCATCCATGCACTCAAGGAATGGAGACACTTCCTACTTGGGAATCATTGTGAGATATACACAGACCATAAGAGTCTTAAGTATATTTTCACACAGCCAGAGTTAAATTTACGGCAACGACGCTGGTTAGAGTTGGTGAAGGTTTATGATGTTGGAATCCACTATCATCCCAGAAAAGCAAATGTTGTGGCAGACGCACTTAGTCGAAATCCCAGCACAGACGACGACAATATACCAAAGTTGAGGCCAAAATTTCAACAAGAATTTGCCCGAATCAATCTAATAATGGTTACCGAAGGCAATGTGTCGAATATAGAAATACAGCCTACCCTAATGGAAAGTATCAAGGAAGCCCAGCACGGACACCCCAGCATTGAGGGCATAAAAAGAAAAGTGAGTTTGGGAAGAGCCTCAGAATTCAACATAGATGAGCAAGGAATATTGTGGTACGGAGAAAGGCTATGCGTACCAAATGTCAAGGACCTCAAACAGCAGATATTAACTGAAAGTCACACAACTCCGTATTCAATCCATCCTGGAGGGACAAAAATGTACAAATACCTTCAGGAAAAAATTTGGTGGCACGGTATGAAGAGAGATATAGCCACGTTCATTGCATGCTGTGACTCTTGTCAACGTATCAAGGCCGAGCACCAGAGACCAGTCGGACTGTTACAGCCAAATAAGATACCCGAGTGGAAATGGGACGAGATTAGAATGGACTTTATCATTGGACTGCCACGGTTACGACACGGAAACAATGCCATATGGGTCATAACCGACAGATTAACCAAGGTGGCACATTTTATTCTGGTAAAAACAACTTACACCACTCAGAGACTAGCCAGACTTTATCTTGCCCGTATCGTCTGCCTACATGGAGTCCCTAAGACTATCATCTCCGATAGAGGCACACAGTTTGTCTCTACATTCTGGGATCACCTACAACAGGCACTGGGAACCCAACTAGCCTTCAGTACCGCATACCATCCCCAGACTGATGGACAAACGGAACGCGTAAACCAAATCTTAGAAGACATGCTAAGAGCCTGTGTCCTCACCTACGGGAACAGTTGGGAAGAAAGTTTGCCATATGCAGAGTTCGCATACAACAACAGCTATCAAGCCAGCTTGCAAATGGCACCCTTTGAAGCTCTATATGGGAGAAGATGGCGTACCCCGCTAAATTGGTCAGAGACCGGAGATAGCCATATCTTTGGCCCAGATATGCTCAAGGAGGCCGAGGAGAAAGTTAAGACGATTAGAGAACGACTCAAAACAGCTCAAAGTCGGCAAAAGAGTTATTACAACTGAAAGCATCGGGAAATCAGTTTTGAACCCGGAGAATTGGTATACCTGAGAGTTTCTCCTATGAAGGGTCTGCAACGATTCAAGATTAAGGGGAAACTAGCACCAAGATTCATCGGACCATTTCATATAGTGGCCCGACGAGGCAAGGTAGCCTACCAGCTGGACCTGCCCGGAGACTTATCCGGTATCCACAACGTGTTTCACATCTCGCAATTGAGAAAATACATAAGCAACCTAGAGAAGCAAGTTTCACATGAGTATATTGACGTGCAACCGGACCTCACTTACCGGGAGCACCCAATAAAAATATTAGAAGAGTCTGAGAGGAGGACCTGACAGAAAACCATTAAGTTTTTCAGAATTCAATGGAGTAATCACACCGAGAATGAAGCAACTTGGGAGAGCGAGGATTTTCTTCAGACAGAGCACCCACACTTGTTTAAGGATCAGCTGAAATCTCGGGGACGAGATTTTTCCTAAGGGGGTAGGTGCTGTGACACTCCAAAATTTTTGGTGGTTTGTTTTTTTCAAAAGAGCCTTGCTTGGTTTGAAAGGAGGTCATTTAAACCCTTCCTAAAAACCATCTTCTAAGTTTGCCCTCTCAAAAAGCCTTTCCTTGGATTTAGTTTCTTTGAAAAAGAAAACCCTTTTAGTTTTGGGCTTTTATTTGGTTTTGATCCCTTCTAAATTTCACCATGCCACCTATGGTAAAAATTTCCCAAAACCTCTCCTCCCACTTTGGTACAACCCAAACATTCTGTCCAAACTAATAAAGTCCATTTTTGGATTTTATTCCAACTATTTCTCCTCCCAAAATAAATATGTCTATCCTTTTGAGCCTAGGTGAATTGCAAAGCAAGTGCCCTAATGCTTTTGATTTTTGACCTCAACTCAACACCCTTGGATAGTCCTTTGTACCCACAACCCAGAACCATCTTGATCCACTCTTCTCTTGTTCAAATATTTCAAATTTCACTCACTGCAAGTTTGGACCAGATTTGCCAAATTTGGTGAAACTCATATCTACACCTCTCCAAAAATTCCACAATTATTCAGGCAGCCTCTAGATGCAATGAGAGGCCCCTCCACCAAAAACTAGCTCAAGGAAAAATCCCTACATGCCTGGATCATTCTGTCGAACACCTTGCATGCACTATTCTGTTCATATTCAGTTAAGTTCAGAATTTCAGTGTCGATCTTCAATCACATGCTCACAGTGCGCTTGGCACTTTGCTCACGGCCTGGCTTGCTTGTCCGGAGCCTCACACACGCGCTTGGCACCTTCCTGGCATCGGTGGCGCCCTGGCCCGCCTGCACCGGCGTGCTTTGCGGCGGCCGAATCACCCTAGCGGCCGACAGGAAGCAGAACGGCAGCATAACGCCGTTCGGCACCGCCCAAACCCCCTGGTGGCTCCGCGTGGCCATTTCCTCGCCAGCGCACACATGCAGCACCGTCGCCGTGGCGCGGCACGCATAGAGCGCGCTCCCTGCCGCTGATGGGCCCGCGCCGCCCCGTTCCGTCGAGCTCCCCCTAAACCACCAAATCCCGACGCGGTTAGCACCTAAACGGAACCAGGGAACACCCACGACGACGTTCAGCCTCTGAACCCTCCCGTGCAACCACAGCACTACCGTAATCACCTCGCCGGAGAACCCCGTTCTCGGCAACCGCCTCGGGGCGGCTATATATAGCACCCCGAGCTTGCTCTCGCCCCCGCACACCTTCTCTACCTCATCAGACCCCGCCCAGCCACTGAACGAGCCACGAGGAGCTCTCCTTCCCCGACTCCGGCCACTCTGTTCCGCCTCGGCCCCCACCGTGATTCACTCTGGTAAGGCCATCTCCGGCGCCCTAACCTCGTCAGATACCTTCTCATACTATCGCGAGTCTAACCCCCTCACCAATTCCACCTCCACAGCTCTCTCCGGCGAGATCCACGACCACCGAATCACCGTCCGCCGGAGCAAGCATCGCCGCCGACGTGGTACTCGCCAGCGACCACCACCACCTCCCATAGACACAGAATGGCGCCCTGATCACGGAGGTACACTCCGATCTCCCTGCCTTGCCGTGGATCGCCGCCGGCGACCACCGCGGCTCTCGGGCGCCGACGAGCCCCGACTCCCCTGTTTGAACTTTCAAACCTTACGGGTGGGACCCGCCCGTCAGCCTCTCTTTTGTTTTTTTTAAAATCATTCGCAGAAGGCGTACTCTGGCAAATACGCTTCCTCTCTGAACCGTTTTTCTGGATTCTTCTGCAAAGCCCCCTGGAAGTTTTCTGTTTCATTACAGATGGGTCCTTGGACCAAAACTCTTATAACTTTTGATCAGAAAAGTATTTTTGATTAATTCCTTTTCTGTTCTCTTTAGATTTTTGTCTAGTTTTTTATCATATTTATTTGAAAAATAATTGGAACACTTTTCTGTACACTCACGGTATTTACGTGGCGTACGTATTTTTCTTATATCGTAGATACCGGAGGAGGTGACGGAGCTGCAAACTTCGCACAGTTAGACTCCGACTACTCCGAACCAGGCAAGCATGTTTGAACTCTTGATATGATGAGTGTTGTTGCATGTTTGCATTTTAGTATAGTCATGGCATGTTTATGAACATCACTTTGCATGATATATCTCATGCACATAATCGGGAAGTAGGTTTCAGAAAGCATTATGTTGTTGGATACATATTTGCAAAGCCATGTGTTGGTATGAGGATGGGTAAGATGGCAGTGTTGTGACATGCCAGTCTTATGCCAGATTATTTGACTTCCGTGTCGTCATGACACAATTCACATTCCCATTCATTCCATCCTATACTGTCACATGTTTTTCGAAAGGAATATGGCATAGTAAGTTGCAAATCGTTTTCCTGGTACACACCAAGTGGAGAGGCCGGGATGAGGGTTCCATGGCCCTGGATTAAAGCCCGTCATCCGGTCAGGGGGCATGGGTGTTTCCGGTTGGGACCAAGAGGGGGGCACCCCTTAGAGCGCGCGTATAGAAATTTGATCCCATGCTATTCGAGGTTGTGGCCTCCCCGTCTCAAAGTTTTTCTTGGACGTTGTCCAGGGTGATTCCTGGCAACGTGAGGTGAAATGGGTGTGTACTAGTTAAATGTGTTTCTACTGAAATACCGTAAACGGAACTAGTCCTTCGTGACTACGGAAATCCGTTGGCTGTGTTTAGTTCTTCCAAACTCTGCAGAGTCTCAATGTTTCAATTATCTTGTACTTTGTTCAAGTACTATAATTATCTTATCTTGTCAGGTATCAGCCTCAGTGACAAAAACTCCGGTGGGATTTATGTGTAATAAATCCGGATAAAAGATTATTCTTGTGGATGGACTAATCTCGTTATTTACATTTATTACAAAGCCCTGTCTGTGATGTCGCTCAGACGTCCGACAGTGGCATACCTGTTATTTGCTTTTGTTAAAGCCCTGTCTGTGATGTCGCTCAGACGTCCGACGGTGGCATACCTGTTATTTGCTTTTGTTAAAGCCCTGTCTAAGATGTCGCTCAGACGTTCGATGGTGGTATTTCTTTTAAAACCCTGTCTGTGATGTTGCTCAGACGTCCGACGGTGTTATTTCTCTTAAAGCCCTGTTTGTGATGTCGCTCAGACGTCCGACGGTGGTATTTCTCTTAAAGCCCTGTCTGTGATGTCACTCAGACGTCCGACTGTGGTATTTCTTTTAAAGCCCTGTCTGTGATGTCGCTCAGACATCCGACGGTGGTATTTCTCTTAAAGCCCTTTATGTGATGTCGCTCAGACGTCCGACTGTGGTATTTCTTTTTAAAGCCCTTTATGTGATGTCGCCCAGACGTCCGACTGTGGCATTTCTTTTAAAGCCCTTTATGTGGTGTCGCTAAGACGCCCGACTGCGGCATGCATTTTTATTTATTTACCTTTCGAGGCGTCGCTCCAGACACCCGATTGGTTTTCAGTTATTAAATTTTGATACATCAAGTTCTGCAATATTACCGTTGTTATTTGAGTATCAAACTTTGTTCATGACGCATTCATGCATTCATTGATTATATCTTTTGTCCGAACTGTCTTGCGAGTACTTTCAAGTACTCATCTGGCTTGTTGATTTGGCTAGATGCTGATGAAGGCGATCTCATGGATGAAGAGTTTGATAGCGAGTCCGACGCCTAGAGGAGTCCCAGTCAGTCCCGTGCGATCGTGTCTTGGTCATTGTATTATCCGCTTCCGCAACCCCGAATAAATTCATCGAGCCTCACCTCGATGCTCGATGTACTGCCAGTAGAAGTCAAGTTATCCACCACCACTTTTCCCTCGAGCTAGTAGCATGCCACCCCACCCCTGTGTCATAACCGCCCATATGTAATATATTGGCGAGTCTATAATAAATTGTTGAGCAACCTCAGCTCAACCCTGTAATATATTTGATGCTACTGGTTCTTTGTTTGTCAAGCTTTTGTCTACCAGAAAGGATGACTTTTCCTATACTGGGATTTAAAGATTGGTTTTCTCAATAAACATTTTTATTGAAAAACCGGTCGTGACAACAATTCTCGGAATATCATCCCTGCAATAGCCCCAGATCTAAATCCGGAACAGGTTGCGTGGCCCGAGGACGGAGGGATGGACCCCGCCCCACAGGCCGCACGCTCATCGACGGTGGAGCTGAACAGAGGTCACATCTCTGTGGAGACCTATATCCCCGGACCCCCGGACTCGTATCGGGTCGTTGGTCCCGGTCCGCTCACCCTTGAGCCAGCCGAGCCAGGCTGGGCTCCGGTAATGGAGTTTACCATGGCGGACATCTTTCAGCACTCGCCCTTTGGCGACATGCTGAACTCATTAAAGTCTCTCTCTTTGTTAGGAGGCTCTGGGCCGAACTATGTCCGGCTCGAGTGGGAAGCAGGTGACGAAGGAATTCGCTGCCCACCCACCACCCACTTTATTGCCACGATCGATGATTTAACCGACGTGCTTGACTTCGACTTCGAAGACATGGACGGTATGGACAACGATGCCAGAGATGTACAGGAGCCACCGCTCACAGGGCGGTGGACAGTGACCTCTTCATACGATATATACATGGTGGACACTTCGAAAGAAACCAATGGCGATGAGGCAACGGAGGATAACCCCTCCAAGAAGAAAGCAAAGCATGGGTGTCGCCCGCGCCGCTCCAAGCCCTGCCAAGGCACTACCGGCACCGGAGACGAAAACAATTCGGACGGTGCCGACGATGAATACAACCCTGAACAGCCCGCCTTCGAGCAGTCCGAACAGGAAGATGGGCATGACAGCCAAGATGAACAGGCGACGGATGGGTATCCGGAGGAGGACAACTACATGCCCCTCTCCGAAGACGAGATTAGCCTCGACGACGACGAGTTAGCCGTACCTGAAGACCCTGCAGAGCAGGAGCGCTTCAAGCGCCGACTTATTGCCACTGCAAGAAGCCTGAAGAAGAAGCAGCAGCAGCTTCAATCTGATCAAGATCTGCTCACAGATAGATGGACAGAAGTCCTGGCAGCCGAGGAATATGGACTCGAGCGCCACACGGCTGACCGGCTGCCTCGAGGCCGGGATAAATTGGCATATCAATCCGAATACTAGCCCCCACCCCCGCGCCGGTTTACCACGGCCAGGGGAAATACTCAGGACCTGCGCGATAAACTGGATAACGCCGCAGGACAACCAAGATCGATCTACGGATCACGGGGGCGCGCTGCAACACATGACGATGACCGCCATACCAGATACACCACCAGCAAATCCGGCCGGGCCGAATATAACCAGTCAGACGCAGCCGGACTGCGTCGCGACATATCCCGGCACAGAGGCGCCGCACACCCCCTCCGCTTCACTGATGAAGTGATGGATCATGAATTCCCAGAAGGGTTTAAACCCGTAAACATCGAACCATACGATGGCACAACAGACCCCGCGGTATGGATCAAAGATTTCCTTCTCCACATCCACATGGCTCACGGAGACGATCTACATGCCATCAAGTATCTTCCCCTTAAGCTCAAAGGACCCACCTGGCACTGGCTAAACAGCCTGCCCGCAAATTCCATTGGCAGTTGGGAAAACCTGGAAGATGCATTTCTCGACAACTTCCAAGGCACATATGTGCGACCTCCGGACGCTGATGACTTGAGCCACATTACTCAACAGCCCAGAGAATCTGCCAGGAAATTCTGGACTCGGTTCCTCACTAAAAAGAACCAAATAGTTGACTGTCCGGACGCCGAAGCCCTGGCGGCCTTCAAGCATAATATCCGCAACGAGTGGCTCACCCGACACCTCGGCCAGGAGAAACCCAAGTTTATGGCAGCTCTCACGACACTAATGACCCGCTTTTGCATGGGCAAGGACAGTTGGTTGGCTCGCAGCAGCACTACACCACATTCTGGCACGTCAGACGTTCGTGATAACAATGGCAAGCTATGGCGCAACAGACACAAGCGACGGAACAACGACGATAACACCGAAGACACGACGGTCAATGCCAGATTCAGCGGATCGAAATCCGGTCAGCGGAAGAAGCCATTCAAATGTAATAATCAGGGACCGTCCAGTCTAGACCGTATACTGGAGCACTCGTGCCAAACACATGGCACCCCGGACAAGCCAGCCAACCACACCAACAGAGACTGCTCGATATTTAAACAGGCCAGCAAAATAAATGCCGAAAACAAGGACAAGGGGCTGCATAGCGACGATGACGAGGAGCCCCGGTGTCCGAACATGGGGGGACAGAAGAAATTTCCCCCTAGGTGAAAACGGTCAACATGATCTACGCCACCCACATCCCCAAGCGGGAACAGAAGCGAGCACTACGGGACGTCTACGCGATGGAGCCAGTCGTCCCCAAATTCAACCCATGGTCAGCTTGTCCGATCACCTTTGATCGTAGGGATCACCCTACTAGCATCCGTCACGGCGGCTCAGCCGCATTGGTTCTAGACCCAATCATAGATGGATTTCACCTCACAAGAGTCCTTATGGACGGAGGCAGCAGCATGAACCTGCTTTATATGGACACAGTGCGCAAAATGGGCATCGATCCTTCAAGGATTAAACCCACCAAAACCACCTTTAAAGGTGTCATTCCCGGAGTAGAGGCCCGCTGCATGGGCTCTATAACATTGAAGTGGTCTTCGGATCTCCGTATAACTTCCGAAGCGAAGAGCTAATCTTCGATATCGTCCCTTTCCACAGTGGTTACCACACATTGCTCGGACAAACCGCATTCGCTAGATTCAAGCGGTACCACACTATGCATACCTCAAGCTCAAGATGCTAGGCCCATGCGGGGTCATAACAGTCAACGGAAATATGGACCGCTCTCTCCGTACAGAAGAGCACACGGCAGCCCTTGCGGCCAAAGTACAATGCGGCCTCCTCCAGCAAACCACCAATCCGGCGACGACAACCTCAAGCTCCATCAAGCGAGGGCGGAACACCCCGCAACAGGACCAGCAGGCACACCAAGAGCACGACTAGCAGTCCGGCCTCCGCTCAAATCCCATCAAAGCTGCATCCGTGCCATGCGTACACAATTACGAACTCAAAATACCATGGGAACAGGCGGAGGCGTAGCAGTGGCTCAGTCAACAGTACGGTATCACTTCATAACCTTTCCATTTACCCTTAAGGACATTGCTTTAGTGCAGCTTCTCCAGAAGAGCCGGATTGTCGGACTTACATAGGAGGGGAAACCCAGGAGGCAACAGGCTTTGGGCACAGCAGGAAACACCCAGGTGGAATCTATTTACAATCGTTGTTCCTGCTTTATCTATCTGTATGTAGCCTGCCCCTGGATAGGATATGTCAAATAATCCTATTTATCTCCGCTTAATGCATTCATTGTAAACATACGCTTAAACCTATTATTCATCAATGGGAGACCACATATAGCGTCAGCTTATTATTATTATTTGAGCATTTTTTTTACAAATGTCTATTTGATTTTGCATCCGTACACTTTGGTACGCTTAGTTTGCCAGGGGCTTCTTATGACGCCCCATAATATGGCAAGACAAGTCCAAACACTTTCATTAGTGCGGCACCCCGAACTTATAGCATTATATGCATCAGCTCCGAATCATGTCTTGGGTCTACAGTTGGGATAGCCCGGCTCCCTTGTTTTGGTGCCTTACGTTCCGTTAATTCGGCTAAGGTAGCACAGGGAGAACTACTGCAATTGTGCCCTAGTTCTTTTGGACGAGCACCTTAGTAGAGAAAGCACAAAACTGACCGGCATGATGTGGCAAGAGCTGGTCGCTGTTCGAGAGGTCTTAAAATCCTTAAAGATTTTTCCGCTTTAGGCTATAATTCGGCTTTCTCCGATATAGGCGTGTATAGCGCCCCAATTCGGCATTCTGGATTCTAGGGGCTTCGCCAAAATTTAAAATTGTAGACTTCTATGGCTAAGTGAAGGTTATAAAGCCGTATAGTCTGATTGCCTTGTTCGCTGCGCTGGACACCTCCTTAAGGGACCAAACATTTGGATAAAGAGTGTCCGGGTTTTCCACGAACACCCCAGTACTAGTTACACGGGGGCGGAAGCCGACGACTGGCCTACTTTCAGAATTTGATAAACAGCCGCACAGAAGGTAATATTTTATATAACAAAAGCACTACATAGAGCAAGTAACTTCATCTTTAAATTACAAACATGACAGACGTGAATTCATTCAAAAATTATGTCTTTGGTACATTCATCGGCCACGAGGCAAGCACCCTTCATGACGCCATCATAATACTTTTTGGGAACACAATGCGGCTTGCCCTCTGGCGGCCCGTCCTTCACCAGCTTCTCCGCATCCAGCTTGCCCCAATGCACCTTCACACGGGCAAGGGCCCGGCGGGCACCCTCAATGCAAACGGATCGCTTGATGACTTCCAAGCGCGGACAGGCATTCACCATCCGCTTGATTAGGCCGAAGTAGCTGGTGGGCAGGGTCTCACCAGGCCACATCCGAACTATGACATCCTTCATAGCCACTTTGGCCTCCTTGTGGAGTTCGACCAACTACTTCAGTTGGTCACTCAGAGGCGTTAAATGTTCGGCCACAGCATACTGGGACCAGAACAACTTCTCCGTTGAGCTCCCCTCCTGGGCACGGTAGAACTCCGCGGCATCTGATACGCTGCGTGGCAGATCTGCGAATGCCCCTGGAGAGCTCCGGACTCGGGTAAGTAAAAGAAACACCTCCTCCACATGTTTGCTTTGCATAAAAAATTTCTTACCCACCACTATCTTTTTGGACTCCTGGATCTCCTGTTGTGCCCTCTCGGCTTCGGCCTTGGCGTCTTTTATACTTGTAAGGGCCTTCGCAAGCTTGGCCTCTTTTGCTTTAAGCTCATGCTCCACGGACTCGAGCTTCTTGCCGAGCTCCTGGAGCTCTTCTTATACTTCGCCCACTCGGGCTTCTTGCTTTTTGCGGTCCTTGCGCTCCACGGCCGCTTTGTGTTCGGCCTCGGACAACGCCTTCTTGAGAGACGCCACTTTGGTGGTGGCCTCTGTTCCCAAATCACGATGCTTCGTCATTAGCATAATCATATTTTATTTACCATTTATTATACGAGAGAGGGGAATCATTCACCTTTGCTCTCTTCGAGCTGCCTCCTCCTGAGGCCGAGCTCTCCATGTGCCCGCTCTAAGTCCTGCGTTAGGTCGGCAATTTCGGCCATACGAGCAGCAGCGGCCAACAGCACAACCTGTTTATTCACATTTAAACTTACTGTTAGACTCCTGCAGATTATAATTGACCCTCCGTTTGGTTCTTCCTTTCAAACACCAAATAGAGTATCAGGGGCTACTACCTATCGGGTGGTAATTTCACACATTTTTACTACTTACCTCAAAGCCTGTCAGTAGGCTGGTGCAGGCTTCGGTTAGTCCGCTCTTGGCGGACGAAACCTTCTGAATCACCACACTCATGAGAGCACGGTGCTCTTCATTGATGGAAGCGCCACGAAGCGCTTCTAGCAGACAATCCGGCGCCTCGGGTGCAATGGAAGTCCTCGATACAGACGGCCCTCCCTCCCTAACGAGGGGCTGCCCGCCTGAATCCGGAACCACTGAAGGCTCTGGACAGTGTTTGGCTGAGAGTCCGGTTTACTTTGACTCTCACCAACACGATCCGCGAGGATATTGAACCCCGTGAGTCCGACGTCTGGAATGCCGCCTTGAGGCGCCTCCAGGGCCACCTCCCCCATCTTTGGGAGCCTTTGGGACAACACCTCCGTGTCATCCATAGGCCGAGGAGAAGTGGCCATTGGGAGTGAGTTCATTGCTGACTCACTCAAGGACCCGTCCGAAGATGACACCTCGGGATGGGCCCTGGCCGGACTGCATACAAGTTTGGCATTATAACAAAACTATGAAGCAAAATTACGATTGAGTGCGGATACTTACGATTGCACTAGGGGCTTCTTCCTGGGCGGCCACCCTTCCTCATTGTCGGCGGCGGTGGTGGAGTAGTCCGGAAGGGACACCTTTCCCTTCTTGGATGTCCTAGTCTCTCCCACCGGGGCAGCCTTCCTCTTCTTCCCCCCCATCACAGGGAGGTGGAGTTTCTTCTTGTTCCTCCCCTCCTCCGCGGGAGGAATCTGTCTCGTCGTCATCAGACGACAAGGGTATGACGGCCTTGTGCCGGGGGCTTCTCCTGGTCCCCTGGTCCACCGTCTCAGGCCCCCCATCCTGTCCGGATAGGGTGGCCTCTTCTTCCTCTCCTTCTTCCCCTTCGGGGGAGGAGTCTTCCTCGTCCTCTTCGGACGAGGCTTTGGGCGCAGCCTTACGCCGGAGAACCTTTCGGGTCCCTGGGGCCTTCTTATCGGCCTTCTTCTCTGGCCCCTTGTAGGGCGCCGAGACCAGCATCTTCGTGAGGAGATCCGTAGCTGGGCTTTCCGGCAGAGGAGCCGGACAGTCTATCTGCTCCGCTGTCTCCACATACTCCTGAACAAATATACACAATCACTTAAGGATTCCCCATGAATATATTGGGAAGAACCGAGCCCGGTGGCGGCCTGAGAACTCACCTGGATAGGGTGTCGCGCGGCATGGAACCTGAGGTCCTCAGATATGAAAGGAGGCACTTCGGAGGCCTTGAACAATGCCTTCCACGCGTTTTTGTGCTTCATGCCGTAGAGCCTCTGGAGCATCTAGTGTTCGGCTGGAACGAACTCCCACAGATTAAATGCCCGCCTTTGGCACGGCAGAATCCGGCGAAGGAGCATGACCTGGATCACATTGACAAGCTTGATGTTCTTGTCCTTCATGCCCTTGATGCAGTTTATGAGTCCGGTCAACTTTGTAGATTCGCCCCATAACAGGCCCTTCTGTTCCCAGGAGGTGAGCCGCATAGGGGTTCAGGGCCAGAACTCGGGGGCCGCCGCCCAGTCGGCGTCACGCGGCTCGGTGATATAGAATCACCCCGATTGCCACCCCTTCATGGTTTCCGCAAAGGATCCATCAAGCCAGGTGATGTTAGACATTTTGCCCACCATGGCTCCTCCGCACTCCGCTTGCTGGCCGCTCATGATCTTCGGTTTTACGCAGAAGGTTTGCAGCCACAAGCCGAAGTGAGGCTTGATGCGGAGGAAAGCCTCACATACGACAATGAACGCCGAGATGTTGAGGACGAAGTTTGGGGCTAGATCATGGAAATGTAGCCCGTAGTAGAACATGAGCCCGCGGACGAAGGGGTGGAGTGGAAACCGCAGTCCACGGACGAAGTGGGCCAGGAACACGACCCTCTTGTGGGGTCCTGGAGTTGGGATGACCTGCCCGCCGTCTGGTAGCTAGTGCGCTATGTCTGCGGCCAAGTATCCGGCCGCCCGAAGACTTGTGATGTTCTTCTCCTTCACGGTGGAAGCCACCCATTTGCCTCCTGCTCCGGACATGTTTAGCTGTGCGGAGAAGACTTGGACTAGGGCGCTGGAGCTCGAGGAGGCAAGAGTGGGCAGAGGAGGAAGAAGGCGTGGGTAAGAATGGGGAACTCTTATCCCTTTATAGAGGCGACGAAAGCGGTGCGCCTCCCCACTAGCCTGTTGAGAGTCGCTTAATTCCCAAGTGCCACGATTGATGGCACGGGGGGATTACCCATACCTGTATTGATGAGAATCCCATCATAAGGGGACATGATCTCTGCTTTGACAAGACGTGTCGAGGAAATCGCCTCGCAATACGTGCTCTGGCTGGTTGTGAAAAGAAAAACGGTTCGAATGATGACCCAACCATAAGAACATGTCACGTCATCTAAAAAGTTGTCAGCTGAAGTATCATTCTCTCTACGGTGGTATGTGAAGATCATTTTGCAGATCCGGACATGGTCTACGTGTTCGATAATTACCCTGGAGTATTCGGAAGGAGGAACCCGCATTGCAACGCCGAAGACAAGACTGCGCGCCGGACTCATCGTCATTGAAGCCTGGTTCAGGTCCTACTGAGGGGGTCCTGGATAAGGGGGTATCCGGACAGCCAGACTATATGCATCGTCCGGACTATAGAAGCGTCAAGATACAAGACTCAAGACTTCGGCCCATGTCCGGATGGGACTCTCCTTTGTGTGGAAGACAAGCTTGGCGATCCAGATATTATGTTTCCTTCCTTGTAACCGACTCCATGTAAACCCTAGCTCTCCGGTGTCTATATAAACCGGAGAGGATGGTCCTTAGAAGGCCGATCATAATTACAATCATACCATCATAGGCTAGCTCTTAGGGTTTAGCCTCTACAATCTCGTGGTAGATCTACTCTTGTACTACACATATCTTCAATATTAATCAAGCAGGAAGTAGGGTTTTTCCTCCATCGAGAGGGCCCGAACCTGGGTAAACATTGTGTCCCTTGCTTCCTGTTACCATCAGCCTCAGACGCACAGATCGGGACCCCCTACCCGAGATCCTCCGGTTTTGACACCGACAGCGTTCCCGAGAAGTATTATGATGGCGTTATGAAGGGTGCTTGCCTCGTGGCCGATGAATGTACCAAGGACATAATTTTTGAATGAATTCACCTCTGTCATGTTTGTAATTTAAAGACGAAGTTACTTGCACTATGTAGCGCTTTTGTTATTTAAAATATTACCTTCTGTGCGGCTGTTTATCAAAATTTGAAAGTAGGCTAGTCGTCGGCTTCCGCCCCCATGTAACTAGTACTAGGGTATTCGTGGAAAACCCGGACACTCTTTATCCAAATCTTTGGTCCCTTAAGGAGGTGTCCAGCGCAGCGAACAAGGCAATCAGACTATGCAGCTTTATAACCTTCACTTAGCCATAGAATTCTACAATTTTAAATTTCAGCGAAGCCCCTAGAATCCGGAAGGCCGAATTGGGCGCTATATACGCCTAGATCGGACGAAGCCGAATTATCGCCTAAAGCGGAAAAATCTTTAAGGATTTTAAGACCTCTCGAACAGCGACCAGCTCTCACCACATCATGCCGGCCAGTTTTCGGCTTTCTCTACTGAGGTGCTCGTCCGGAAGAACCAGGGCACAATCGCAGTAGTTCTCCCTGCGCTACCTTAGCCGATATAACGGAACGTAAGGCACCAAAACAAGGGAGCCGGGCTATCCCAACTGTTGACCCAAGACATGATTCAGAGCTGATGCATATAATGCTATAAGTTCAGGGTGCCGCACTGTTGAAAGTGTTCGGACTTGTCTTACCGTATTATGGGGCGCCATAAGAAGCCCCTGGCAAACTGAACGTACCAAAGTGTACAGATGCAAAATCAAATAGACATTTGTAAGAAAAATGCTCAAATAAGAATAATAAGCTGACATTGTATGTGATCTTCCATTGATGAATAATACTTTTAGGCGTATGTTTACAATGAATGCATTAAGCGGAGATAAATAGGATTATTTGACATATCCTATCTAGAGGTAGGCTACGTACAGATAGATAAAGCAGGTATAACGATCGTAAATAGATTCCACCTGGGTATTTCCTTCTATGCGCAAAGCCTGTTGCCTCCTTAGTTTTCTCTCCTATGTAAGTCCGACAATCCGGATCTTCTGGAGAAGCTGCACTAAAGTACTGTCCTGAAAGGTAAAAGGAAAGGTTATGAAGCAATACCGTATTGTTGATTGAGCCACTGCTACGCCTCCGCCTGTGCCCATGGTATTTTGAGTGCGTAATTGTGTACACGTGGCACGAATGCTGCTTTGATGGGATTTGAGCGGAGGTCGGACTGCTAGTCATGCTCTTGGCGTGCCTGCTGATCCTGTTGCAGGGTGTTCCGCCCTTGCTTGACGGAGCTTGAGGTTGTCGTCACCGGATTGGTGGTTTGCCGGAGGAGGCCGCATTGTACTTCTGCCACAAGGGCTGTAGTGTTCTCTTCTGTATGGAGAGAGCGGTCCATATTTCCGTTGACTGTTATGACCCCGTGCGGGCCTGGCATCTTGAGCTTGAGGTATGCATAGTGTGGTACCGCATTGAATCTAGCGAATGCGGTTCGTCCGAGCAGTGCGTGGTAACCACTACGGAAAGGGACGATATCGAAGATTAGCTCTTCACTTCAGAAGTTATCCGGAGATCCAAAGACCACTTCCAATGTTATAGAGCCCATACAATGGGCCTCTACTCCAGGAATTACACCTTTAAAGGTGGTTTTGGTGGGCTTAATCCTTGAAGGATCGATGCCCATTTTGCGCACTGTGTCCTAGTAAAGCAGGTTCAGGCTGGTGCCGCCATCCATAAGGACTCGCGTGAGGTGGAATCCATCGATGATTGGGTCTAAGACCAATGCGGCCGAGCCGCCATGACGGATGCTAATAGGATGATCCCTTCGATCGAAGGTGATCGGACAAGCTGACCATGGGTTGAATTTGGGGACGACTGGCTCCATCGCATAGACGTCCCATAGTGCTCGCTTCCGTTCCCGCTTGGGGATGTGGGTGGCGTAGATCATGTTGACTGCTTTCACCTGGGGGGCGGATTTCTTCTGTCCCCCCATGTTCGGACGCCGGGGCTCCTCGTCATCGTCGCTGTGCAGCCCCTTGTCCTTGTTTTCGGTGTTTATTTTGTCGGCCTGTTTAAATACCCAGCAGTCTCTATTGGTGTGGTTGGCTGGCTTGTCCAGGGTGCCATGAATTTGGCACGAGCGCTCCAGTATACGGTCTAGACTGGGCGGTACCTGATTGTTTCTTTTGAATGGCTTCTTTCGCTGACCGGATTTAGATCCACTGAATCCGGCATTGACCGCCGTGTCTTCGGTGTTGTCGCCGTTGTTCCATCACTTGTGTCTATTGCGCCGTAGCTTGCCGTTATTGTCACGGACATCTGACGTGCCAGAATGTGGCGTAGTGCTACTGCGAGCCAACCAACTATCCTTCCCCGTGCAAAAGCGGGTCATTAGTGTCGTGAGAGCTGCCATAGACTTGGGTTTCTCCTGGCCGAGGTGTCGGGTGAGCCACTTGTCACGGATATTATGCTTGAAGGCCGCCAGGGCTTCGGCGTCCGGACAATCGACTATTTGGTTCTTTTTAGTTAGGAACCGAATCCAGAATTTCCTGGCTGATTCTCCGGGCTGTTGAGTAATGTGGCTCAAGTCATCGGCATCCGAAGGTCGCACATATGTGCCTTGGAAGTTGTCAAGAAATGCGTCTTCCAGGTTTTCCCAACTGCCAATGGAATTTGCGGGCAGGCTGTTTAGCCAGTGTCGAGCGGGTCCTTTGAGCTTAAGGGGAATATACTTGATGGCATGTAGATCGTCTCTGCGGGCCATGTGAATGTGGAGAAGGAAATCTTCAATCCATACCGCGGGGTCTGTTGTGCCATCGTATGATTCGATGTTTACGGGTTTGAACCCTTCTGGGAATTCATGATCCATCACTTCATCAGTGAAGCAGAGGGGGTGTACGGCGCCTCTATGCCGGGCTATGTCGCGACGCAGTCCGGCTGCGTCTGACTGGTTATATTCGGCCCGGCCGGATTTGCCGTTAGTGTATCCGGTATGACGGTCATCGTCATGTGTTGCAGCGCGCCCCCGTGATCCGTAGATCGATCTTGGTTGTCCTGCGGCGTTATCCAGTTTATCACACAGGTCCTGAGTATTGCCTCGGGCCATAGTAAACTGGTGTGGGGGTGCGGGCTGGTATTCGGGCTGATGTGCCGTTTTATCCCGACCTCGAGGCGGCCGGTCAGCGGTGTGGCGCTCGAGTCCATATTCCTCGGCTGCCAGGACTTTTGTCCATCTATCTATGAGCAGGTCTTGATCAGCTTGAAGTTGCTGCTGCTTCTTCTTCAGGCTTCTCGCAGAGGCAATAAGCCGGTGCTTGAAGTGCTCCTGCTCCGCGGGGTCCTCGGGCACGCCGAACTCGTCATCGCCGAGGCTAATCTCGTCTTCGGAGGAAGGCATGTAGTTGTCCTCCTCCGGATACCCGTCCGTCGCCTATTCATTTGGGCTGTCCTGCCCATCTTCCTGCTCGGCCTGCTCGAAGGCGGGCTGTTCGGGGTTGTATTCATCGTCGGCACCGTCCGGATTGTTTTCGTCTCCGGTACCGGTATTGCCTTGGCGGGGCTTGGAACAGCGCTGGCGATGGCCATGCTTTGCAATTTTCTTGGTGGGGTTATCCTCCGTTGCCTCATCACCGTTAGTTTCTTTCGGAGTGTCCACCATATATATATCATATGAAGAGGTGGCTGTCCACCGCCCTGTGAGTGGTGGCTCCTGTACGTCTCCTACATCGTCGTCCATACCATCGATGTCTTCGAAGTCGAAGTCAAGCACGTCGGTTAAATCATCGATCGTGGCAATGAAGTGGGTGGTGGGTGAGTAGCGAATTTCTTCGTCGCCTGCTTCCCACTCAAGCCGGACATAGTTTAGCCTAGAGCCTCCTGACAAAAATAGAGACTTTAATGAGTTTAGCATGTCGCCAAAGGGTGAGTGCTGAAAGATGTCTACAGTGGTAAACTCCATTACCGGAGCCCAACCTGGCTCGGCTGGCTCAAGAGTGTGCGGACCAGGACCAATGGCCGGATACGAGTCCGGGGGGCCAGGGATACAGGCCTCCACAGAGATGTGACCTGTGTTCGGCTCCACCATCGATGAGCATGCGGCCTGCGGGGCGGGGTCCACCCCTCCGTCCTTGGGCAACGCAACCTGCTCCGGATTTAGATCCGGGGCTGCTGCAGGGATGATGTCCTGAACACTGTCCAACAGCAGGTCTAAGTTGTGCTCGTCGTGACTGTCCGGCGCTCCTGGCACAGGCCCGAATCCGTCAAAGATCAAGTCTTCGCGAATGTCCGCCATGTAGTTCAAGTTTCCGAACCTGATCTGGTGGCCAGGGGCGTAGCTGTCGATCTGCTCCAGATGACCAAGCGAATTGGCCCGCAGTGCGAAGCCGCCGAACACAAAGATCTGTCCGGGGAGAAAAGTCTCGCCCTGGACCATGTTGTTGGTGATTGAAGACGCCATCAAGCCTTGAAGCGATGACACAGTGGAACTCTCATTGAAAGCACCAATGTCGGTGTCAAAACCGGCGGATCTCGGGTAGGGGGCCCCGATCTGTGCGTCTTAGGCTAATGGTAACAGGAAGCAAGGGACACAATATTTACCCAGGTTCGGGCCCTCTCGATGGAGGTAAAATCCTACTTCCTGCTTGATTAATATTGAAGATATGAGTAGTACAAGAGTAGATCTACCATGAGATCATAGAGGCTAAACCCTAAGAGCTAGCCTGTGATGGTATGATTGTAATTGTGATCAGCCTTCTAAGGACCATCCTCTCCGGTTTATATAGACACCGGAGTGGGCTAGGGTTTACATGGAATCGGTTACAAGGAAGGAAATATAATATCCGAATCGCCAAGCTTGTCTTCCACGCAAAGGAAAGTCCCATCTGGACATGGGCCGAAGTCTTGAGTCTTGTATCTTCACGCTTCAATAGTCCGGACGATGTATACAGTCCGGCTGTCCGGATACCCCCTAATCCAGGACTCCCTCAGGTGCCTTGGGACTCACCCCGACCATCGCGTGCGTCTTGCTGAGCCTTGCTGAGTTTGGATTCTTTATCCGACAAGCTCTGCGCCAAGGTCTCGCACCACTTCACAGCTTCCTGGAGTTCTTGTTGAACCTCAGCGACCCTGGCCTCGTGTTTTTCAAGATCGGCCTGCTCCTTGGCTGCCCTCTTTTTGACTGCGGCCACCGCCTTCTTAAGAGCCTCGACTTCAGACATCGCTCCTGGCACACATCACGACATTTTTTTGTCAAAATGAATCATCGATTGATACTGAATCAAAACAAGGTTTTTACATACCTTGATTATCATCTAACTGCTTCTTCACTTGGCCGAGCTCTTCTTCGACCCGCTCCAGACGCTGCTTCAGTCCAGAGACTTCTGCAGTATGAGAAGTGGCAGTCAATAAAGACACCTGCTTTGACAAAAAATAATAACAAATAAGGGTGTTGCATGGTTAGTCTCCTGCGAGCATATATTTGATCCTCTGTCCGGCTCTTCTTTTCAAACACCGAACAGTGTATCAGGGGCTACTATCTATACTATGACACTCCTCAAGCCTCACCACTTACCTCAAATCCTGTTAAGAGGCAGGTGCAGGCTTCAGTCAGCCCGCTTTCCGCAGATTGAATCTTCTCAATCACCACATCCATAAGGGCGCGGTGTTCTTCAACAATAGAAGCATTCTTTAACGCTGTCGATAAAGTATCCGACACCTATGGTTGGACAGAGGTCGCCGGTGGAACAGGCGCACCTCCTTCTGTCAAAGAAGGTTTCCTGCCTGATTGCAGAGCCTTGCTGGTCTCCGGCACGGTGTCCGGCTGGGGGCTGAATTCAAGCCGACCCCCGCCAATAGTACCCATGGGGGTCTCCTCCCCCATGTGGCCGGTCGCCGGGGTTTGATCCTCTGGCACCGCTCGAACGGTCTTCCCGGCCCTCCTTGGCCTGGGCCCATTTGGGATGACACGTCAGTGTCATCCGCATGTTTGGGGGAGGTGTCCGTCGGGGGAGTTCTGCTGTCCATCGCGTCCGAACCTACTCAATCCTCCGACGAGGACTGCTCGACGCGGGACTTGGCCGGGCTACAATATGTGTGGCTCAACACAATCAACATTGTCCACTAAATAAATCCGGATATGTTAATGTATTCGGATTCTGTGTACTCACGATTTAACCAGGGGCTGGACCCTGGGATCCCACTCCGGGCTGCTGTCGGTGGCAGTGGTGGAATCGTCTACGGAGAAGGCTTCCCCCTCTTAGACGACTCGACCTCCAAGCGTTTGGAGGCCGTCCTTTTATTTCTCCCCTCGTTGGGGGGGGGGGGAATTGGCTTTCCTCATTTTCCTCGTCCTCTTTGGAGGAAGAGCGGGCCTCTGAGTCTTCGTACACTTTGTCCGAAGTACCCCTGCGACGAAGGCCACCCCTGGTCTCTTTGGCTTTCTTCTCGGCCTTCTTCTTAGGCGCCTTGTAAGGCGCCAGGACCAGCATATCCATTAGAAGTGGGTCGGCTTGCTCTTCTGGCAGCGGGGCCGGACAGTAGATCTGCTCCGCCTTCTTCGTCCAGCCCTGGGATAATTGTCGGAAAATATGTTAAGCATTTTCTTTAAAATACGCGGCTGAAGTGTACGTTTGGTTAAATACCTGAAAACTTACCGAACTTGCGGGGCGGGACAATTTGTACCCACGGTCCTCGGCCGAATCCGGCCACGTTTTGCCGGACTTAAAGAGCACCTTCCAGATATCTTCGTGCATTGTGCCGAAGAGCTTCGTCAGGGTCTGGTGCTTGGCTGGGTCAAATTCCCATAGATTGCAAGCCCTACATTGGCATGGGAGAATCCGACAAACCAACATCACTTGGAATATGCCAACAACTTTGATGTTCTTGCCTCCCATGCTCTTGACGCGTGCCTGGAGCGTTGCCAGTTCGTCTGACGAAGACCAGTCTAGGCCCTTCTCGGGCCAGGACGTAAGCCGCAACGGGACTCCGGATCGAAATCCGGGAGCCACGACCCATTTTGTGCCACGTGGCTCGGTGACGTAGAACCATTGTTGCTGCCACCCTTTGACGGAATCATTGAATGTACCTAATGGCCATGCGACATTGGGCATCTTGCTCACCATGGTGCCTCCGCACTCGACATGCTCGCCGCCCACCACCTTGGGCTTCACATTGAAAATCTTCAGCCACAACCCGAAGTGTGGAGAGATACGGAGGAAGGCCTCGCACACGACGATGAACATCGAGATGTTGAGGAAAGAATTGGGGGATAGATCATGGAAATCGATCCCATAGTAATACATGATGCTGCGAATGAATGGGTGGAGGGGAAACCCCAACCGCGGACAAAGTGAGGGAGGAACACGACCCTCTCGTGGGGTTCCAGGGTAGGGACGACCTGTCCTCCTACCGGGAGACGATGCCCAATCTTTTTGGCTAGATACCCGGCCTCCCAAAGTTTCTTAATATCCTTCTCCCGGACAATGGAGGCCATCCACTTGCCTCCAGCTTCGGATCCGGACATTTTTGGAGTGCTCTTGCGGGCGGAGAAGGCGAAGGCTTGAGCGTTGGAGCTCGAGAATCGATGAGTAGAGGAAGAAGGCGTGGGTGAGAGAAGGAAATCCTTATCCCTTTATAAAGGCAGGTCATGCGCCTCCCCACATGCCCTAAAACTCTCTTATTCCCCAAGCGCCGTGCTAATGGCTCGGTTGGGTTACCCGCACCCGTATTGATGAGTATCCCGTGATAAGGGGACACGATTTCTGCTTCGACAAAGATGTGCCAATGAAACCGCCTCGCGAAACGTGTTGTGGTAGGATGATAAAACGGTTCGAATAATAACCGGCCCGCGGTGTGATGTCACGCTGCGGAGAGACTGTCAGCAGATTAGATTCGTGAAATATTATACTCTTTACGGTGGTATGTGGAGTTTGTTTTGCAGAGCCGGGCATGATTCTTATGTTCAAGATCTACTTTGGAGTATTCGGAGGAGGAACCCGCCTTGCAATGCCGAAGACAATCCGCGCGCCGGACTCATCGTCATTGAAGCCTAGTTCAGGGGCTACTGAGGGAGTCCTGCATTAAGGGGTCCTCGGACAGCCGGACTATATACTTTAGCCGGACTATTGGACTATGAAGATACAAGATACAAGACTTTGTCCCGTGTCCGGATGGGACTCTCCTTTGCGTGGAAGGCAAGCTTGGCGATACGGATGTATAGATTTCCTTCTCTGTAACTGACTCTGTGTAACCCTAACCCCCTCCGGTGTCTATATAAACTGGAGGGTTTAGTCCGTAGGACAAGGACAATCATAATTATAGGCTAGCTTCTAGGGTTAGCCTCTACGATCTCGTGGTAGATCAACTCTTGTAATACTCATATCATCAAGATCAATCAAGCAGGAAGTAGGGTATTACCTCCATAGAGAGTGCCCAAACCTGGGTAAACATCATCTCCCCCGCCTCCTGTTACCATTAGCCTTAGACGCACAGTTCGGGACCCCCTACCCGAGATCCGCCGGTTTTGACACCGACAAGAGCCTCCTCAAAGTCGGTTTACCTGAAAGGTAAGAGTCCTTCTCAGACTCTAGGACCAGATGCCAGGGTTCCCGGCATCTGGCCCCTAGACTCCGTAAAACTTCCTTTTGCGCTTTCCAAAAACCACGTGGGCTTTCCCTTTTGGACCAAATAAAGTGTTCTTGTACCGAAACATTTCAGGAAACATCCATAACCCCTTCCGGTGAATTCCGGAACCCTTTCCAGAGACCAAACACTATTATCTCATATATCAATCTTTACCACTATACCATTCTGGAGCTCCTCGTCATGTTCGTGATCTCATCCCGGACTCCGTACAACACTCGGTCACCAACATACATAACTCATATAATACTATATCGTCAACGAATGTTAAGCGTGAGGACCCTATGGGTTCGAGAACTATGTAGACGTGACCGAGACACATCTCTGGTCAATAACCAATAGCAGAACCTGGATGCTCATATTGGCTCCCACATATTCTACGAAGATCTTTATCGGTCGAACCGTTATGACAACATACGTTATTCCCTTTGTCATCGGTATGTTACTTCCCCGAGATTCGATTGTCGATATCCTCATACCTAGTTCAATATCATTATCGGCAAGTCTCTTTACTCATTCGGTAATACATCATCCTGCACCTAACTCATTAGTCACTTTGCTTGCAAGGTTTCTTATGATGTGTATTACTGAGAGGGCCCAAAGATACCTCTTTGATACTTGGAGTGACAAATCCTAATCGCGATCTATGCCAACTCAACAAACACCTTCAGAGATACCTATATAGCATCTTTATAATCACCCAGTTACGTTGTGATGTTTGATAGCACATAAGGCATTCCTCCGGTATCCGAGAGTTGCATAATCTCATAGTCGAAGGAATATGTATTTGACATGAAGAAAGCAATAGCAATAAAACTGAACGATCATTATGCTAAGCTAACGTATGGGTCTTGTACATCACATCATTCTCCCAATGATGTGATCTCGTTCATCAAATAACAACACATGTCTATGGTTAGAAAACTTAACCATCTTTGATCAATGAGCTAGTCTAGTAGAGGCTTACTAGGGACACACTGTTTTGTCTATGTATCCACACATGTATCAAGTTTTCGGTTAATACAATTCTAGCATGAAAATAAACATTTATCATGAAATAAGGAAATATAAAGTAACAAATTTATTATTGCCTCTAGGGCATATTTCCTTCAGTCTCCCACTTGCACTAGAGTCAATAATCTAGATTACATTGTAATGAATCTAACACCCTTGGAGTCTTGGTGCTAATCATGTTTTGCTCGTGGAAGAGGCTTAGTCAACGGGTTTGCCACATTCAGATCCGTATGTATCTTGCAAATTTCTATGTCTCCATCCTTGACTTGTTCACGAATGGAGTTGAAGAATCTCTTGATGTGTTTGGTTCTTTTGTGAAACCTGGATTCCTTCGCCAAGGCAATTGCTCCAGTGTTGTCACAAAAGATTTTCATTGGACCCGATGCACTAGGTATTACACCTAGATCGGATATGAACTCCTTCATCCAGACTCCTTCATTTGCTGCTTCTGAAGCAGCTATGTACTCCGCTTCACACGTAGATCCCACCACGACGCTTTGCTTGCAACTGCACCAACTGATAGCTCCACCATTCAAAATAAATATGTACCCGGTTTGTGACTTAGAGTCATCTGGATCAGTGTCAAAACTAGCATCAACGTAACCATTTATGACGAACTCTTTGTCACCTCCATAAACGAGAAACATATTGAAAACCCACAAGTATAGGGGATCGCAACAGTTTTTGAGGGTAGAGTATTCAACCCAAATTTATTGATTCGACACAAGGAGAGCCAAAGAATATTATCAAGTATTAGCAGTTGAGTTGTCAATTCAACCACACCTGGATAATTTAATATCTGCAGCAAAGTATTTAGTAGCGAAGTAGTATAGAAGTAACGATAACAGTGGCAAAAGTAACAGTAGCAGTTTTGTAGTAATTGTAACAGTGGCAACAGTAAAGTAACTAAGCAAAGAGCAATATGTGAAAAGCTCGTAGGCATTGGATCAGTGATGGATAATTATGTCGGATGCAATTCCTCGTGCAATAGTTATAACATAGGGTGACATAGAACTAGCTCCAATTCATCAATGTAATGTAGGCATGTATTCCGAATATAGTCATACGTGCTTACGAAAAAGAACTTGCATGACATCTTCTGTCCTACCCTCCCGTGGTAGTGGGGTCCTATTGGAAACTAAGGGATATTAAGGCCTCCTTTCAATAGAGTACCGGACCAAAGCATTAACACTTAGTGAATACATGAACTCCTCAAACTACGGTCATCACCGGGAGTGGTCCCGATTATTGTCACTTCGGGGTTGCCGGATCATAACACATAGTAGGTGACTATAGACTTGCAAGATAGGTTCAAGAACTCACATATATTCATGAAAACATAATAGGTTCAGATCTGAAATCATGGCACTCGGGCCCTAGTGACAAGCATTAAGCATAGCAAAGTCATAGCAACATCAATCTCAGAACATAATGGATACTAGGGATCAAACCCTAACAAAACTAACTCGATTACATGGTAAATCTCATCCAAACCATCACCGTCCAGCAAGCCTACGATGGAATTACTCACGCACGGCGGTGAGCATCATGAAATTGGTGATGGAGGATAGTTGATGATGACGACGATGACGGATTCGCCTCTCCGTAGCCCCGAACGGACTCCAGATCAGCCCTCCTGAGAGAGATTAGGGATTGGCGGCGGCTCCGTATCGTAAAACGCGATGAATCCTTCTCTCTGATTTTTTTCTCCCCGAACTTGAATATATGGAGTTGGAGTTGAGGTCGGTGGAGCACCAGGGGGCCCACGACACGGGGGGGGGGGGGCACCCAGGGGGTAGGGCGCGCCCCCCATCCTCGTGGACAGGGTGTGGGCCCCTGGCCTTGATTGTTTCACCAATATTTTTTATTAATTCCAAAAATAACTTCCATGGAGTTTCAGGTCATTCCGAGAACTTTTATTTTTGCACAAAAATAACACCATGGCAGTTCTGCTGAAAACAGCGTCAGTCCGGGTTAGTTCCATTCAAATCATGCAAGTTAGAGTCCAAAACAAGGGCAAAAGTGTTTGGAAAAGTAGATACGATGGAGACGTATCACATATCATTGGTCCTTTTCAGGTACTTCAGGATGTTCTTAACCAACGTCCAGTGATCTACTCTTGGATTACTTTGGTACCTCCCTGCCAAACTTATGGCAAGGCACACATCAGGTCTGGTACACAACATACCATACATGATAGAACCTATGGCTGAGGCATAGAGAATGACTTTCATTTTCTCTCTATCTTCTGCAGTGGTTGGGCATTGAGTCTGACTCAATTTCAAACCTTGCAACACAGGCAAGAACCCTTTCTTTGACCGATCCATTTTGAAATTCTTCAAAACTTTGTCAATGTATGTGCTTTGCGAAATTCCTATGAAGCGTCTTGATCTATCTCTATAGATCTTGATGCCTAATATATAAGCAGCTCCACAGAGGTCTTTCATTGAAAAACTTTTATTCAAGTATCCTTTTATGCTATCCAGAAATTCTACATCATTTCCACACTCACTTTCTTGCAAATATAGGCTTCTCCGAAAGTCTATATAAAACCATATGCTTTGATCACCTCATCAAAGCATATATTCCAACTCCGAGATGCTTGCACCAGTCCATAGAGGGATCACTGGAGCTTGCACACTTTGTTAGCACCTTTAGGATCGACAAAACCTTCTAGTTGTTGTTGGGGAACATAGTAATAATTCAAAATTTTCCTACGTGTCACCAAGATCCATCTAGGAGATTCTAGCAAAGAGAGGGAGAGAGAGAGAGAGATAGAGAGAGAGATGAAGTGCATCTTCATACCTTTGAAGATTGCTAAGCGGAAGCGTTACAAGAACGCGGATGATGGAGTCGTACTCGCGGCGATTCAAATCACGGAAGATCTGATCTAGCGCTGAACGGACGGTGTCTCCGCGTTCAACACACGTACAGCCCGGGGACGTCTCCTCCTTCTTGATCCAGCAAGGGGAGAGGAGAAGTTGAGGGAGAGCTCCGGCAGCACGACGGCGTGGTGGTGGAGCTTGTGGTATTTCTGCAGGGCTTCGCCAAGCTCTACGGAGGAGGAGGAGGTGTTGGAGGAGGGAAGGGCTGCGCCAGGGGAAGGTTGTTGGTTCAGCCCTCTCTCTCCCTCACTATATATAGGGGGAAGGGAGAAGGTGGAGGCACCCTAGGGTTTCCTTAGGGGAGGGGCGGCGTCCACAGGGGAAACCCTAGATGGGTTTGGGCGCCCCGACCCCTAGGAAACTTGCCCCCCCAAGCCGGGAGGGGCTGCTGCCCTAGGGGAGGCACCCCCACCTCTCCAGGTTACGTGAGATGGGGTGGGAGGGGCACACAGCCCCTTAGTGTGCTGGTGTGCCCATTCCCCTTGGCCCATAAGGCCCCCCAACGCTTGCCGGGGCCTCCGAAACTCCTTTCGGTCACACTGGTCGTCACCCGGTACCCCCGAAAAAATTCCGGACTCCAATACCCTTCATCCAATATATCAATCTCTACCTCCGGACCATTCCGGATTTCCTGGTCATGTCCGGGATCTCATCCGGGACTCCAAACAACCTTCGGTAACCACATACTATTTCCATAACAACTCTAGCGCCACCGAACCTTAAGTGTGTAGACCCTACGGGTTCGGGAATCATGCAGACATGACCGAGACACCTCTCCGGCCAAAAACCAATAGCGGGATCTGGATACCCATATTGGCTCCCACATGTTCCACGATGATCTCATCGGATGAACCACAATGTCGGGGATTCAATCAATCCCGTATACAATTCCCTTTGTCCATCGGTATGTTACTTGCCCGAGATTCGATCATCAATATCCCTATACCTTGTTCAATCTCGTTACCGGCAAGTCTCGTTACTCGTTCCGTAACGCATGATCCCGTGGCTAACTCATTAGTCACATTGAGCTCATTATGATGATGCATTATCGAGTGGGCCCAGAGATACCTCTCCGTCATACGGAGTGACAAATCCCAGTCTCGATTCGTGCCATCCCAACAGACACTTTCAGAGGTACCTGTAGTGCACCTTTATAGCCACCCAGTTACGTTGTGACATTTGATACACCCGAAGCATTCCTACGGTATCTGGGAGTTGCACAATCTCATGGTCTAAGGAAATGATACTTGGCATTAGAAAAGCTCTAGCAAACGAACTACGCGATCTTGTGCTATGCTTAGGATTAGGTCTTTGTCCATCACATCATTCTCCTAATGATGTGATCCCGTTATCAACGACATCCAATGTCCATGGTCAGGAAACCACAACCATCTGTTGATCAACGAGCTAGTCAACTAGAGGCTTACTAGGGACACCTTGTGGTCTATGTATTCACACATGTATTACGGTTTCCGGTTAATACAATTATAGCATGAACAATAGACAATTATCATGAACAAGGAAATATAATAATAATCATTTTTTTATTGCCTCTAGGGCACATTTCCAATAGTCTCCCACTTGCACTAGAGTCAATAATCTAGTTCACATCACTATGTGATTGTAATGAATCCAACACCCATGGGGTTTTATCATATCTTGCTTGTGAGAGAGGTTATTAGTCAATGGGTATGAACCCTTCAGATCCTTGTGTGCTTTACAAATCTCTACGTCATCTTGTAGATGCAGCTACCACGCACTATTTGGAACTATTCCAAATAACTGTTCTACTATATGAATCTGGTTTACTACTCAGAGTCATCCAGATTGGTGTCAAAGTTTGCATCGACGTAACCCTTTACGACAAACTCTTTTACCACCTCCATAATCGAGAAAAAAATCCTTAGTACACTAAGGATAACTTGAACCGTTGTCTAGTGATCCATTCCTGGATCACTCTTGTACCCCTTGACTGACTCATGGCAAGGCACACTTTAGGTGCGGTACACAGCACAACATACTGTAGAGCATAGGGGACGACCTTCGTCCTTTCTCTCTCCCCTGCCATGGTCAGGTCTTGAGTCTTACTCAATACTCACACCTTATAACACAGCTAAGAACTCCTTCTTTGCTGATCTATTTTGAACTCCTTCAAAACCTTGTCACAGTACATATTCATTTGAAAGTACTATCAACCGATTTTGATCTATCCTTATAGATCTTGATGCTCAATGTTCAAGTAGCTTAATCCAGGTTTTCCATTGAAAAACACTTTTCAAATAACCCTATATGCTTTCCAAAAATTCTACATCATTTCTGATCAACAATATGTCAACAACATATACTCATCAGAAATTCTATAGTGCTCCCACTCACTTCTTTGGAAATACAAGTTTCTCATAAACTTTGTATAAACCCAAAATCTTTGATCATCTCGTCAAAATGTATATTCCAACTCCGAGATGCTTACTCCAGTCCTTAGAAGGATTATTGGAGCTTTGCATACTTGTTAGCATCTTTTAGGATTGACAAAACCTTCTGGTTGTATCACATACAACCTTTCCTCAAGAAAATCATCGAGGAAACAATATTTTGACATCCTATCTGCAAGATTTCATAAATAATGCAGTAACTGCTAATATATTTCCAACAGACTCTTAGCATCACTATGAGTGAGAAAATCTCATCGTAATCAACTCCTTGAACTTGTCAGAAAACATCTTAGCGACAAGTCGAGCTTTCTTAATGGTGACACTTACCATCATTGTCCGTCTTACTTTTAAAATCCATCTGTACCCAACAGCCTTACGACCATTAAGTAGTTCTTCCAAAGTCTACACTTTGTTTTCATACATGGATCCTCTCTCAGTTTTTTATGGCCTCGAGCCATTTGTTGGAATCCGGGCTCACCATTGCTTCTCCATAGCTCGTAGGTTCATTGTTGTCTAGCAACATGACCTCCAAGACAGGATTACCGTACCACTCTGAAGCAGTACGCGTCCTTGTCGACCTATGAGGTTTGGTAGTGACTTGATCCAAAGTTTCATGATCACTATCATCAGCTTCCACTTCAACTGGTGTAGGCGCCACAGGAACAACTTCCTGTGCCCTGCTACACACTGGTTGAAGTGATGGTTCAGTAACCTCATCAAGTCTCCACTATCCTCCCACTCAATTCTTTCGAGAGAAACTTTTCCTCGAGAAAGGACCCGTTTCTAGAAACAATCACTTTTGCTTCCGGATCTGAGATAGGAGGTATACCCAACTGTTTTGGGGTGTCCTAGGAAGATGCATTTATCCGCTTTGGGTTCGAGCTTATCTGGCTGAAACCCTTTCACATAAGCATTGCAGCTCCAAACTTTCAAGAAATGACAGCTTAGGTTTCTCTAAACCATAGTATACGGTGTCATCTCAATGGAATAACGTGGTGCCCTATTTAAAGTGAATGCGGTTGTCTCTAATGCCTAACCCATAAATGATAGTGGTAATTCGATAAGAGACATCATGGTATGCACCATATCGAATAGGGTGCAGCTATGATGTTCGGACACACCATCACACTATGGTGTTCCAGGCGGCATTAGTTGTGAAACAATTTCCACAATGTCTTAATTTTGTACCAAACTCGTAACTCAGATATTCATCTCTATGATCATATCATAGACATTTTATGCTCTTGTCACGACGATCTTCAACTTCACTCTGAAATTACTTGAACCTTTCAATAATTCAGACTTGTGTTTCATCAAGCAACGTACTTAGCATCTACTCAAATCATCTGTGAAATAAGAATATAACGATATCCACTGCATGCCTCAGCACTCATTGGACTGCACACATCAAAATGTATTACTTCCAACAAGTTGCTTTCTTGTTCCATCTTACTGAAAACGAGGCCTTTCAGTCATCTTGCATGCGTGGTATGATTTGTATGTCTCAAGTGATTCAAAATCAAGTGAGTCTAAACGATCTATCTGCATGGAGTTTCTTCATGCGTATATACCAATATGACTCAAATTGCATTGCCACAAGTATGTGGTATTATCATTACTATCTTATATCTTTTGGTATGAACATGTGTATCACTACGACCGAGATTCAATAAACCATTCATTTTAGGTGCAAGACCATTGAAGGTATTATTCAAATAAATGAGTAACCATTATTCTCCTTAAATGAATAACCATATTGCGATAGACATAATCCAATCATGTCCATTCTGAACGCAAATACCTAATAACAATTATTTAGGTTTAATACCAATCCCGATGGTAGAGGGAGCGTGCGATGTTTGATCACATCAACCTTGGAACCACTTCCAACACATATCGTCACCTCGCCTTTAGCTACTATCCATTTATTTCGTAGCCTTTTATTTCGAGTTACTAACACTTAGCAACCAAACCGGTATCTATTACCCTGGTGCTACTAGGAGTACTAGTAAAGTACACATTAATATAATGTATATCCAATATACTTCTGTTTGACCTTTCTAGCCTTCTCATCTACCAAGTATCTAGGGTAGTTCTGCTTCAGTGACTGTTCCCCTCATTACAGAAGCACTTAGTCTCGGGTTTGGGTTCAACCTTGGGTTTCTTCACTAGAGCAGCAACTGATTTGTCGTATCATGAAGTATCCCTTCTTTCCCTTGCCCTTCTTGAAACTAGTGGTTTTACTAACCATCAACAATTGATGCTCCTACTTTATTTCTACATTCGCAGCGTCAAACATCACGAATAACTCAAGGATCATCATATCTATCCTTGATATGTTATAGTTCATCACGAAGCTCTAATAGCTTGGTGGCAATAACTTTGGAGAAACATCATTATCTCATGTGGAAGATTAACTCCCACTCGATTCAAGTGATTGTAGTACTCAGACAATCTGAGCACATGCTCAATGATTGAGCTTTTCTCCCTTAGTTTGTAGGCTAAGAAACTCGTCAGAGGTCTCATACCTCTTGACGTGGGTACGAGCCTGAAATCCCAATTTCAGCCCTTGGAACATCTCATATGTTCCGCGACGTTTCAAAAATCATCTTCAGCGCCTCAATTCTAAACCGTTTAACATTACTGAACTATCACATAGTCATCAAAATGTGTATGTCAGATGTTCGCAACATCCACAGACGACGTTCGAGGTTCAGCACACCGAGCGGCGCATTAAGGACATAAGCCTTCTGCGCAGCAATGAGGACAATCCTCAGTTTACGGACCCAGTCCGCATAATTGCTACTATCAACTTTCAACTAAATTTTCTCTAGGAACATATCTAAAACAGTAGAACTAAAGCGCAAGCTACGACATAATTTGCAAAGACCTTTTGACTATGTTCATGATAATTAAGTTCATCTAATCAAATTATTTAATGAACTCCCACTTAGATAGACATCCCTCTAGTCATCTAAGTGATACATGATCCGAGTCAACTAGGCCGTGTCCGGTCATCACGTGAGACGGACTAGTCATCATCGGTGAACATCTCCGTGTTGATTGTATCTACTATACGACTCATGTTCGACCTTTCGGTCTCTCATGTTCCGAGGCCATGTATGTACATGATAGGCTCGTCAAATCAACCTAAGTGTTTTGCATGTGTAAATCTAGCTTACACCCGTTGTATGCAAACATTAGAATCTATCACACACGATCATCACATGGTGCTTCGAAACAACGAACTTTTGCAACGGTGCACAGTTAGGGGGAACACTTTCTTGAAATTTTAGTGAGGGATCATCTTATTTATGCTACCGTCGTTCTAAGCAAATAAGATGTGAACATGACAAACATCACATGCAAATCATAAAGTGACATGATATGGCCAATATCATCTTGCGCCTTTGATCTCCATCTTTGAGGCGCGACATGATCACCTTCGTCACCAGCATGACACCATGATCTCCATCATCATGATCTCCATCATCGTGTCTTCATGAAGTTGTCTCACCAACTATTACTTCTACTATTATGGCTAACGGTCAGCAATAAAGTAAAGTAATTACATGGCGCTTATATTGACTCGCAGGTCATACAATAAATTAAGACAACTCCTATGGCTCCTGCCAGTTGTCATACTCATCGACATGCAAGTCGTGATTCCTATTACAAGAACATGATCAATCTCATACATCACATATAAAATTCATCACATCCTTTTGGCCATATCACATCACATAGCATACCCTGCAAAAACAAGTTAGACGTCCTCTAATTCTTGTTGCATGTTTTACGTAGCTGCTACGGGTTTCTAGCAAGAACGTTTCTTACCTACGCAAAAGCCACAATGGTGATATGCAAATTGCTATTTACCCTTCATGAGGACCCTCTTCATCGAATCCGATCCGACTAAAGTGAGAGAGACAGACACCCGCTAGCCACCTTATGCAACAAGTGCATGTCATTCGGTGGAACCTGTCTCACGTAAGCGTACGTGTAATGTCGGTCTGGGCCGCTTCATCCCACAATGCTGCCGAATCAAGATAAGACTAGTAACGGTAAGCAAATTGAACAAATCATCGCCCGCAACTACTTTGTGTTCAACTCGTGCATAGAATCTATGCATAGACCTAGCTCATGATGCCACTTTTGGGGAACGTAGTAATAATTCAAAATTTTCCTACGTATGACCAAGATCCATCTAGGAGATTCTAGCAACAAGAGAGAGAGAGAGGAAGTGCATCTTCATACCTTTGAAGATTGCTAAGCGGAACCGTTACAAGAACGCGGATGATGGAGTCGTACTCATGGCGATTCAAATCATAGAAGATCCGATCTAGCACCGAACGGATGGCGCCTCCGCGTTCAACACACGTACAGTCCGGGGACGTCTCTGTTGGGGAATGTAGTAATTTCAAAAAATTTCCTATGCACACGCAAGATCATGGTGATGCATAGCAACGAGAGGGAAGAGTGTTGTCATACCCTTGTAGACCGTAAGCAGAAGCGTTAGAACAACGCGGTTGATGTAGTCGTACGTCTTCACGGCCCGACCGATCAAGCACCGAAACTACGGCACCTCCGAGTTCTAGCACACGTTCAGCTCGATGATGTCCCTCGAACTCCGATCCAGCCGAGTGTCGAGGGAGAGTTCCGTCAGCACGACGGCGTGGTGACGATCTTGATGTTCTATCGTCGCAGGGCTTCTCCTAAGCACCGCTACAATATTATCGAGAAGGACTATGGTGGAGGGGGGCACCGCACACGGCTAATAGATCTTAAGGATCAATTGTTGTTGTGCCTTTGGGGTGCCCCCCTGCCCCCATATATATAGGAGCAAGGGGGGAGGCGGCCAGCCTATGGAGGAGGTGCACCAAGGGGGGAGTCCTACTCCCACCGGGAGTAGGACTCCTCCTTTCCTTGTTGGAGAAGGAAAGAGGAGGAGTAGGACTCCTCCTTTCCTTGTTGGAGAAGGAAAGAGG
This sequence comes from Triticum dicoccoides, assembly GCF_002162155.2. NCBI lineage: Eukaryota > Viridiplantae > Streptophyta > Magnoliopsida > Poales > Poaceae > Triticum > Triticum dicoccoides. The sequence goes on along the minus strand of NC_041383.1, from coordinate 497,115,316 downwards.
AGGAGAGGGAGAAGGAAAAGTGGGCTGCCCCCCTTGTCCAATTCGGACCAGAGGGGGGGCGCAGGCCTCCTTCCTTTTGGCCTCGCTCCTCTATTCCCGTATGGCCCAATAAGGCCCATATACTACCCGGCGAATTCTCGTAACTCTCCAGTACTTCGAAAAATACCCGAATCACTCGGAACCTTTCCGAACTCTGAATATAGTCGTCCAATATATCGATCTTTACATCTCGACCATTTCGAGACTCCTCGTCATGTCCCCGATCTCATCCGGGACTCCGAACTCCTTCAGTACATCAAAACTCATAAACTCATAATATAACTGTCATCGAAACCTTAAGCGTGCGGACCCTACGGGTTCGATAACAATGTAGACATGACCTAGAACTATTCTCGGTCAATAACAAATAGCGGAACCTGGATGCTCATATTGGCTCCCACATATTCTACAAAGATCTTTATCGGTCAAACCACATAACAACATACGTTGTTCCCTTTGTCATCGGTATGTTACTTGCCCGAGATTCGATCGTCGGTATCCAATACCTAGTTCAATCTCGTTACCGGCAAGTCTCTTTACTCGTTACGTAATGCATCATTCCGTAACTAACTCATTAGTCACATTGCTTTCAAGGCTTATAGTGATGTGCATTACCGAGAGGGCCCAGAGATACCTCTTCGACAATCGGAGTGACAAAACCTAATCTCGAAATACGCCAACCGAACATGTACCTTTGGAGACACCTGTAGTACTCATTTATAATCACCCAGTTACGTTGTGACGTTTGGTAGCACCCAAAGTGTTCCTCCGGTAAACGGGAGTTGCATAATCTCATAGTTACAGGAACATGTATATGTCATGAAGAAAGCAATAGCAACATACTAAACGATCAAGTGGTAGGCTAACCGAATGGGTCATGTCAATCACATCATTCTCCTAATGATGTGATCCCGTTAATCAAATGACAACACATGTCTATGGTTAGGAAACATAACCATCTTTGATTAATGAGCTAGTCAAGTAGAGGCATACTAGTGACACTATGTTTGTCTATGTATTCACACATGTATTATGTTTCCGGTTAATACAATTCTAGCATGAATAATAAACATTTATCATGATATAAAGAAATAAATAATAACTTTATTATTGCCTCTAGGGCATATTTCCTTCAGTCTCCCACTTGCACTAGAGTCAATAATCTAGTTCACATCGCCATGTGATTTAACACCAATATTCACATATGTATGTGATTAATACCCATAGTTCGCATCGTTATGTGATCAACACCCAAAGGGTTTACCAGAGTCAATAATCTAGTTCACATCGTTATGTGATTAACACCCAAAGAGTACTAAGGTATGATCATGTTTTGCTTGTGAGAGAAGTTTAGTCAACAGGTCTGTCATATTCAGAGCCGTATGTATTTTGCAAATATTCTATGTCCACAATGCTCTACACGGAGCTACTCTAGCTAATTGCTCCCAGTTTAAATATGTATCCAGATTGAGACTTAGAGTCATCTGGATCAGTGTAAAAGTTTGTATCGATGTAACTTTTACAACGAACTCTTTTATCACCTCCATAATCGAGAAACATCTCCTTATTCCACTAAGGATAATTTTTGACCAATGTCTAGTGATCTACTCTTAGATCACTAATGTACTCCCTTGCCAAACCGGGGCAGAGTATACAATAGGTCTGGTCCATAGCATGGCATACTTTTATAGAACCTATGACTGATGCATAGGGAATGACTTTCATTCTCTTTCTATTTTTTGCCGTGGTCGGGTCTTGAGTCTTACTCCGTTTCACACCTTTGCAACACATGCAAGAACTCTTTCTTTGTCTGTTCCATTTTGAACTATTTCAAAATCTTGACAAGGTATGTACTTATTGAAAAACTTATCAAGCGTCTTGATCTATCTCAATAGATCTTGATGCTCAATATGTAAGCAACTTCACCGAGGTCTTTCATTGAAAAACTTTTTATTCAAGTATCCTTTTATGCTATCCAGAAATTCTATATCATTTCCAATTAATAATATGTCATCTACATATAATATCAGAAATGCTACAGAGCTCCCACTCACTTTCTTGTAAATACAGGCTTCTCCAAAAGTCTGTATAAAACCATATGCTTTGATCACACTATCAAAGCGTTTATTCCAACTCCGAGATGCTTGCACCAGTCCATAAATGGATCGCTAGAGCTTGCACACTTTGTTAGCACCTTTTGGATCAACAAAACCTTCTGGCTGCATCATATACAACTCTTCTTCCAGAAATCCATTCAAGAATGCAGTTTTGACATCCATTTGCCAAATTTCATAATCATAAAATGCAGCAATTGCTAACATGATTCGGACAGACTTAAGCATCGCTACGGGTGAGAAAGTCTCATCGTAGTCAACCCCTTGAACTTGTCGAAAACCTTTTGCAACAAGTCGAGCTTTATAGACAGTTATATTACCATCAGCGTCAGTCTTCTTTTTAAAAATCCATTTATTCTCAATGGCTTGCCGATCATCGGGCAAGTCAACCAAAGTCCATACTTTGTTCTCATACATGGATCCCATCTCAGATTTCATGGCCTCTAGCCATTTTGCGGAATCTGGGCTCATCATTGCTTCCTCATAGTTTGTAGGTTCATCATGGTCAAGTAACATGACTTCTAGAATAGGATTACCGTACCACTCTGGTGCGGATCTTACTCTGGTAGACCTACGAGGTTCAGTAGAAATTTGATCTGAAGTTTCATGATCAATATCATTAGCTTCCTCACTGATTGGTGTAGTTGTCATAGGAACCGGTTCTTGTGATGAACTACTTTCCAATAAGGGAGCAGGTACAGTTACCTCATCAAGTTCTACTTTCCTCCCACTCACTTCTTTCGAGAGAGACTCCTTCTCTAGAAAGGATCCATTTTAGCAACGAATCTTGCTTTCGGATCTGTGATAGAAGGTGTACCCAATAGTTACCTTTGGGTATTCTATGAAGACGCACTTCTCCGATTTGGGTTTGAGCTTATCAGGTGAAAACTTTTTCACATAAGCATCACAGCCCCAAACTTTAAGAAACGACAACTTTGGTTTCTCGCCAAACCACAGTTCATAAGGCGTCGTCTCAACAGATTTTGATGGTGCCCTATTTAAAGTGAATGCAATTGTCTCTAATGCATAGCCCCAAAACGATAGTGGTAAACCAATAAGAGACATCATAAATCACATCATATTTAGTGAAGTACGATTATGACGTTCAGACACACCATTACATTATGGTGTTCCAGGTGGCGTGAGTTGCGAAACTATTTCACATTGTTCTAATTGAAGACTAAACTCGTAACTCAAATATTTGTCTCTGCGATCAAATTGCAGAAACTTTATTTTCTTGTTACGATCATTCTCCACTTCACTCTGAAATTCTTTGAACTTTTCAAATGTTTCAGACTTGTGCTTCATTAAGTAGATATACTCATATCTGCTCAATTCATCTTGTGAAGGTCAGAAAATAACGATACCCGCCACGATCATCAATACTCATTGGACCGTATACATCGGTATGTATTATTTCCATCAAGTTTGTAGCTCGTTCCATTGTTCCGGAGAATGGAGTTTTAATCATATTGCCCATAAGGCATGGTTCGCAAGCATCAAATGATTCATAATCAAATGATTCAAAAAATCCATCTTTATGGAGTTTCTTCATGCGCTTTATACCGATATGACCCAAACAGCAGTGCCACAAATAAGTTGCACTATCATTATTAACTTTGCATCTTTTGGCATCAATATTATGAATATGTGTATCACTACGATCGAGATCCAACAAACTATTTTCATTGGGTGTATGACCATCAAAGGTTTTATTCATTTAAACAGAACAACAATTATTCCATGATTTTAAATGAATAACCGTATTGCAATAAACATGATCAAATCATATTCATGCTCAACGCAAACGCCAAATAACATTTATTTAGGTTCAACACTAATCCCGAAAGTATAGGGAGTGTACGATGATGATCATATCAATCTTGGAACCACTTCCAACACACATCGTCACTTCACCCTCAACTAGTTTCTGTTTATTCTATAACTCATGTTTCGAGTCACTAATTTTTAGCAACCGAACAAGTATCAAATACTCAGTGGCTACTATAAACATTAGTAAGGTACACATCAATAACCTGTATATCAAATATACCCTTGTTCACTTTGCCATCCTTTTTATCCACCAAATATTCAGGGTATTTCCGTTTCCAGTGACCATTTCCTTTGTAGTGTAAGCACTCAGTTTCAGGCTTTGGTTCAGCTTTGGGATTCTTCGTGGGAGTGACAACTTGCTTGTCATTCTTCTTGAAGTTCCCTTTCTTTCCCTTTGCCCTTTTCTTGAAACCAGTGATCTTGTCAATCATCAACACTTGATGCTCTTTCTTGATTTCTACCTTCGTCGATTTCAACATCACGAAGAGCTCGGGAATCGTTTTCGTCATCCCTTGCATTATAGTTCATCACGAAGTTCCAGTAACTTGGTGATGGTAACTAGAGAATTCTGTCAATCACTATCTTATCTGGAAGATTAACTCCCACTTGATTCAAGCGATTGTAGTACTCAGACAATCTAAGTATTTGCTCACCAGTTGAGCAATTCTCCTCCATCTTTTAGCCATAGAACTTGTTGGAGACTTCATATCTCTCAACTCGGGTATTTGCTTGAAATATTAACTTCAACTCCTGGAACATATCATATGGTCCATGACGTTCAAAACGTCTTTGAAGTCCTGATTCTAAGCCGTTAAGTATGGTGCACTAAACTATCAAGTAGTCATCATATTGAGCTAGCCAAACATTCATAACGTCTGCATCTGCTCCTGCAATAGGTCTGTCACCTAGCGGTGCATTAAGGACATAATTCTTCTGTGCAGCAATGAGGATAAACCTCAGATCTCGGATCCAATCCGCATCATTGCTACTAACATCTTTCAACACAATTTTCTCTAGGAACATATCAAAATAAACATATGAAAGCAATAATGCAAGCTATTGATCTACAACATATTTTGCAAAATACTACCAGGACTAAGTTCATGATAAATTTAAGTTCAATTAATCATATTACTTAAGAACTCCCACTTAGACAGACATCTCTCAAGTCATCTAAGTGATCACGTGATCCAAATCAACTAAACCATGTCCGATCATCACGTGAGATGGAGTAGTTTTCAATGGTGAACATCACTATGTTGATCATATCTACTATATGATTCACGCTCGACCTTTCGGTCTCTGTGTTCCGAGGCCATATCTGTATATGCTAGGCTCGTCAAGTTTTAACCTGAGTATTTCGCGTGTGCAACTGTTTTGCACCCGTTGTATTTGAACGTATAGCCTATCACACCCGATCATCACGTGGTGTCTCAGCACGAAGAGCTTTCACAACGGTGCATACTCAGGGAGAACACTTCTTGATAATTAGTGAGAGATCATCTTAAAATGCTACCATCGAACTAAGCAAAATAAGATGTATAACAGATAAACATCATATGGAATCAAAATATGTGACATGATATGGCCATGATCATTGAGGGAGTCCCGGATTAGGGGGTGTCCGGATAGCCGGACTAGCATCATCGGCCGAACTATCATCGGCCGAACTATCATCATCGACCGGACTCCAAGACTATGAAGATACAAGATTGAAGACTTCGCCCCGTGTCCGGATGGGACTTTCCTTGGCGTGGAAGGCAAGCTTGGCGATACGGATACGTAGATCTCCTACCATTGTAACCGACTCTATGTAACCCTAGCCCTCTCCGGTGTCTATATAAACCGGATGGCTCTAGTCCGTACAACAACAACCATTACAATCATACCATAGGCTAGCTTCTAGGGTTTAGCCTCCTTGATCTCGTGGTAGATCCACTCTTGTAAACATCCACAATATCAATATCAATCGAGCAGGACGTAGGGTTTTACCTCCATCAAGAGGGCCCGAACCTGGGTAAAACATCATGTCCCTTGTCTCCTGTTACCATCCGCCTAGACGCACAGTTCGGGACCCCCTACCCGAGATCCGCCAGTTTTGACACCGACATTGGTGCTTTCATTGAGAGTCCCTCTGTGCCATCACCGATAGGAAGGATGCCTCCTCCCGTCTTCAAGGATGGTATTTTCGCCAAAGGAGCCTTGGCCGCCGGCCAAACAATCCGGCTAGGTGGGTTTCTTATGACCGCCTGTCCGGCCACCACTTCGACAATGACCTCTCAAGTCGTCAAAAGCAATCTTCACGTCAGCTCGGAATTCGCCGAGCGGCTGGATCCAATAGAGCTCTCGTCCATAAACGAGCTCTTGGATCGCATCGCCGCCCTGGGAGTCGCTACAGACTACAATCAGATTGGGCTTAAAACCGATCTGAGAGAGATTAACTCTCCCCAGGTCACCCACCATGTTGCGGTGGTAGAGGAACAATGCGGAGACTCTTCTCCTGTATTGAAAACTAGTCACGTCTGGGCTCCCGAACCCCCCATGCCAGATTCCCGCGGAGGGACGGACTTCGATCAAGCACTGAACTTAAAGTCAGGCATCGGACCAGACTCGTTGGACAACATGCAGCAATCCAAGCTTCCAAATTTGGAAACTTCTCGGCCTTCGAGCCTTGAGATGGGTAGGGTTCCGGACTTAATTCCACCCACCCGCCCAGACATATGCGATCTATCTCTAATCCGGCAAGAGCCCGCTGAGACAGTACATCACTATTGGGCCAGATTCCTCCTGGTTATGGACAGGATAAAGCATTGCCGAGAGGAAAACGTAATCTCAATTTTTAGCAATAATTGCACGGACGAGGGAATCTTGAACACCGTCAGCCGTCGTGAAATTACACGCTACGCCGACCTGGCGTCCATAGTACGAAAGTACTGTGCGATAGAGAGTTTTTGGCAACCGAAAATAAGTTTTGGGACAATCCGGCCCCGAATACAACCCTAGTCCGCAACAAAAGGGTGCATTACACTCAGGCACCAGATACAAAAACCAAAAAGCAAAAACCACATAAAGGGCACGGAACCGTACTGGAGGGATGGCTTAGCGGACCCTGTAAAATTCACAGTACAGAAGGCGCCGTCCCAACACATAGCCTTCGAGCATGTTGGATACTACGACAGGTGGCCAAAAGTGGAGAGGAGCTTCTAGCCCCGGAAAACCACTCCAACAACATCGGTATGGTATGAACAGTCTTCGAGACTTTCGCATCAAATAATATGCGGAAACGAACAATCCGCAGCCTCGCCGAAGTCTACCAAGTAGCAACAACCAATCCATGGAGCGACACAGCCATCACCTTCAACGCCAGCGACGAACCTAAATTCCGAACAGCCCGAGCTCCAGCCGCACTGGTACTTAGTCCAATAGTGGACGGCTTTCGACTTACAAAAGTCCTCATGGATGGCGGCAGCGGATTAAACCTCATCTACGAGGAAACCCTTCAAAAAATGGAAATAGACTGGAGCCGCATTGAGCGAAGCAGCACAACCTTTAGAGGAATAATCCCTAGCCGGGAGGCGCGCTGCACAGGAAAAATCACACTCGATGTGGTATTCGGCTCGCCGAACAATTACAGATCCGAAGAAGTCACGTTCCAAGCCGTACCCCATTACGGGTACATGAAGCTCAAAATGCCTGGGCCCGGCGGAATAATCACTCTCGTTAGTGATCCGGACATAGCACTCCGCGCCGAAAACAAGACAGCCGCATTAGCCTTAGAGGCACTATCCGAAGCCCTAGCAGCAGAGGAACTCACCGCGCTACGCTCTACGGTGAATAGGGATGGTGTGATACTCGATAAGAGATCCAAGTCCACCTCCTTTAAACCAGCAGATGAAATAGTAAAATTCCAGGTCCACCCAACGGACCCGGCAAAGACGGCTTCCATCGGGGCACAATTGAACCCTGATGTAGACGCCGCACTGCGAGAATTCCTTCGGGAAAATTGGGACATTTTTGCCTGGCACCCCTCGGATATGCCCGGAATCCCACGCAGATTGGCAGAACACAGCCTAAACATCCTAAAAGGATTCAAGCCAGTCAAACAGGCTCTTCGACGATTTTCCGAACCCAAAAGACAGGTAATGGGAGAAGAGCTAGCCAAACTATTGGAAGCCGGATTCATCAGAGACATCAAACATCCGGATTGGCTAGCAAACCTGGTAATGGTACCAAAGAAGGACAAATCCTGGCGCCTATGCGTCGATTTCAAAGACCTAAATAAAGCCTGCCCAAAGGATCCCTTCCCCCTCCCCTGCATCGACCAAATCATCGATGCCACTGCAGGGCACGATTCATTGTGCTTCCTAGACGCATACTCCGGCTATCATCAAATCAAGATGGCAGAAGCGGGTCAAGCCGCAATGGCATTCATTACTCCATATGGACCATTCTGCTTCAACACGATGCCCTTCGGACTTAAAAACGCCGGTGCAACATATCAGCGCATGATTCAGACATGTCTGGCTACCCAGATCGGCAAAACAGTAGAGGCATACTTAGACGACGTAGTCGTCAAAACTAAACACGACGAAACTCTAGTAGACGACTTGAGGCTCACATTCGACAACCTCAGAGCATATGACATCAAGCTGAATCCGGAAAAATGCGTTTTCGGTGTACCAGCTGGAAAGCTGCTGGGCTTCATCGTATCCGGTAGAGGAATTGAAGCAAACCCAGCCAAGATCCGAGCTCTGTCACAGCTAGATATCCCAAAAGACCTCAAGCAAATACAAAAAATGACTGGATGCGTGGCGGCTCTAAGCCGCTTTATCTCCCGCCTAGGAGAAAAGGCATTGCCCCTCTATCGCCTCCTTAGGCGCACCGAACACTTCAAGTGGACGGATGCTGCCACCACCGGACTCGAAGAAATAAAGGCCATATTGGCAACAAATCCGGTCCTGGCTGCGCCCAACCTGGGCGAACCAATGTTGTTATACATCGCAGCAACGCATCAAGTTGTAAGCGCGGTACTCGTCGTCGAACGAGAGACAGAAGGGCACAAATTCCCTCTTCAAAAACTAGTATACTACGTATCCACTGTGTTAACCCCCTGCAAGTCCCGTTACCCGCACTATCAGAAGATAGCATACGTGGTGTTCATGGCATCCCGGAAGCTCCGACACTACTTTCAAGAGTGTTCGATAACAGTGGCCTCTGAAGTACCACTTAATGATATTATAAACAACCGCGACGCAACGGGCAGGATTGCAAAATGGGCCATTGAGCTCTTACCATTTGATATAACTTACAAACCTCGGCGAGCTATAAAGTCACAAGTTTTGGTTGACTTTGTCGCTGAATGGACCGAAGCCGAACTCCCTAAAGAGTACGACGCATACTCCAATTGGATTATGCACTTCGACGGCTCTAAAATGTTAGCCGAATTGGGGGCTGGCGTCGTATTGACGTCCCCGACCGGGGACACAGTCCAATACGTACTTCAAATAATGTACACGGACTCCAACAACGCAGCCGAATAGGAGGCCCTTTTACATGGTCTCCGTATGGCAATCTCCATGGGCATTCAATGCCTAGAGGTGCGCAGGGATTCAAACCTTGCAATATCCCAAATAAATGGAGACTTTGACGCCAAAGATCCGAAAATGGCAGCATATCGCAACGCTATCCTAAAAATGTCAGCCCGGTTTGAAGGACTTGAATTCCATCACGTAGCCCGGGATAATAACCAAGCAGCCGACGTACTGGCACGCATCGGTGCAAAATGCGACGCTGTCCCTCCTAATATCTTCCTGGAATGGCTCTTCAAGCCATCCGTACTATGGGAAGAGGAGTCCGGAAATAACAAACCGGAACAAGCCGCACCAACCGGCGATTCAGCCGAGACATAACACCTTCAGCCCACGACATAATGGCAGTAATTGCCCCGTGGACAGAACCATTCCTCGCCTACTTGCTTAGGCAGGAGCTTCCCGAAGACCAAAATGAGGCCCGCTGCATTGTCCGGCGATCTAAAGCCTACAAGGTCTATGAGGGAGAACTTTATAAGAAAAGCACAACCGGAGTCCTTCAAAGGTGTATCTCCGAAGAGGAAGGGCGAAACCTCCTGGCTGAAATTCATGCCGGACTAGGCGGACACCACGGCGCAGCTCGGGCCCTTGTAGGAAAGGCATTCCGTACAGGATTTTATTGGCCGACGGCCCGAGAAGATGCTCAGGACTTAGTCAAAAGATGCGTCGGTTGTCAGCTCTTTGCTAATCAGAGCAATATGCCACCCACCGCCCTCAAAACTATACCCATTACCTGGCCGTTCGCGGTCTGGGGGCTTGACATGGTTGGACCACTTAAAGGGGGAACCCACAAGCAAAGGTACCTATTGGTCATGGTGGATAAATTCACCAAATGGATAGAGGCCAAGCCAGTTAAAACGGCAGAGTCCGGACCAGTGATAGACTTTATATCCGGGGTAGTACACCGTTATGGTGTCCCCCACAGCATCATCACCGATAACAGCACGAACTTCACGGCCAATGAGGTTAAATCATGGTGCAAAAATATGGGCATCAAGCTCGATTACGCTTCAGTCTATCATCCTCAAACCAACGGTCAAGTGGAACGAGCAAATGGTCTAATAATGAGCGGCATCAAACCTAGACTAGTGTGGTCCCTTACGAAATCTGACACGCACTGGTAGAGGAGCTCGACTCCGTACTCTGGGGGCTGCGGACAACGCCTAACCGTACTACCGGATTCACACCATTTTTTATGGTATACGGCGCAGAAGCAGTTTTGCCCTGCAACATAATTCATGACTCACCTCGAGTGGGCATGTACGAACAAAGAGAAGCCGAGTTGGATCGGCAGGACAGCTTGGACGCATTGGAGGAAGAACGCGACGTCGCCAAGGCTCGTTCCGCATTCTATCAGCAGCAGGCTCGAAGATACCAAAGCAGAGAAGTACGGGCCAAGACTTACAACGTTGGCGAACTAGTTCTACACCTGCCGGACAAGAAAAAGGACAAGCTCAAGCCCAAATGGGAAGGCCCCTTCATCATCGATCAAGTCCTGACCGGCGGAGCGAACCGTCTACGAAATGCATCGGATAACCGACTCGAGCCGAACCCATGGAACGCAGCCCGCCTCCGAAGATTCTATGCCTAGCGCCGGACTAAGAGTTCGTCCCTTTCCCCCCGTCCAATTTGTTTTTACTTCAGCTGCCTTTTGTTTATCTTTTTCTTCTCAACCCTATTCATCCAAGCCTTAAAGGGCCTACTTGCGCAACGTTCGCGCCCAATTGATGTGCTATCCGCACTCATTATACCTGGGGGCTTCTTTACCAGAAGCTTAATTATAAGGGCTTCATGCCCAGCACATGTGTCAAGCCTCCACATGTACCTTTTATTCACCATTATATGCATCGATATGACTTAAGTTTTGGCCAAGCTGGGTTGCCTGGCTCCTGTGCTTACCCCTACGTTCCCGATTGTTCGGCTAGGAGGTAAAGGGAGCACCTCTGTGATTGTTACTGCCGGGTCAGCCGGATGTGTACTTCAGACTGGGTGAAGCCGAAAGCTAGCGTTCTTAAGGGAATATTCGGTCGGTGACTTAAAAGATGATTTTTTATCCACTTATTTATCTGCCCCCAGATGTTTTTCTGCTTTTTTCGCAGTCCGGACATGCACTTTAGGGCATGCCACCCCCAGAGGAAAGGAACCCTTAACGGAACTATTCTCCCTGGAAGATGTTTCTTACTACCCATGTAATATAACATAACTAGTTGGGCAGTTGTCTGATAAAGCACTAATGACCCCTACGCCTGGTCTCCATGCATACCCCGGTTGTTTCATAACCGAGAAGGTATTCGGACACACTCCGGACTCTAGGGTCCCGAGGTCGAAGCGAAAAGGTCGGCAAAGACAAACGATCTACAATCCGGCTAGAAGGCATTTTATATGTCATTTTATAATACATTGTCAAATCGACTAATTGTATTCTTCCTCAATCCCGTCTAACAGGTTGTCTAATTTACAATCCTGTTGGGAAAATTTAGCGGCCAGCTCTACTTGGCCGTATACTAAACTCACAGGGATCTCCTTCCCATCGGGCCCCACAGGTCCGACTTCGGCCATGTGGTTGGGATCCGCCTTCTTGTACCGCGTCTTTCCATGGCCTAGGCCTCCCTGGCACCTTGGCGGCAGGCCGAAATCTTCCATAAATGGAAGCACTGCCGCACTCCCTGAAGCTTCTCCGCAAGCTCCCCAAGACCCTCGGGTAAGGAGAAGGCTGGCCATAAAGCCTGGATGACACCGCTCATTGCCTGCCGAACTCGTTCGATCAGTTTCAACAATTCGGGAAGTTGATCACCCGTTGATACGAGCATCTCCTCCGCAGGGCGACCTGTGAGCATACCTGCAGACATATTCTATCAAATTGACTTCCTCGCCGAACTCTTGTTTTCAAAGGAGTTCGCTCAAGCACTTACTATAGATGCCGCGACGAAGCCGCTGATTCTCCTTAACGGAGCCCGACAGCTCGGCCCGAACGCCTTTCAGCTCTTCTCCAAGCTGGGCATGGGCATCCTGGAGCTTGTTCCTTTCATGCTGCACCTTATGCAGCACCCTCTCGCCGGCCTTTAGTTGGCGCAGAAGTTCTTGCCTGTCCGGATCTTGTCTGGCAGCACCTGCAACGTCATTTTTTAGACTTGCGCAAAGGCCAAACGCTACTTATCTTTCTAAAATAATGCGTTACCAGGAGAGGTCCATGTGTTTCCTCATGCGCCAGAGAGTGCGGCCTCAAGTTGGGCCTTGCACTCTTGCAGCTCCTGAGATAGTTGGGTATTCTTCTCGGTAAGATCCTACGTTTCATATGATCCTTAAATCAGTTAATATAACTACTTTAAGTCTCGGGGGCTACTGGCATATACAACTATTAAATTCTCTTACCCGTATGTCTTTTACATACTGCTCCGTGGCTCTGGTAAAACCATCTTGAGCAGCACGAAGGTGCGCGTCCCCCGCGTTAAAGGCATTCAACGCCTCGGGGGAGAAGCACGCGTCATGAAATACTGTCCGGCGGCGCCTGTAATTCAGGGCACTCTCCACCTCAGACTTGGTGGCGGACAGTCTGTCGGCATCCTCCGTCAGAGAAACGTCCGGCTCGCGCCTTGCGCTCGCCTCCCCCTCCAGACCAGGTGCTGGAGCCTGGCTGGTAGAGGTTGGATTGGCAACCTCCACGCCCGCAGTCCGGCGGACGCTTTTTTCCCTACAAAAGTCATGAGCACTCAAACGCTTCCTAGGAACGTTGCTCTAAATAATGAATTGTGAGCTACACCTTTGCGGCGACGTTTCAGTCCGCGCCGTGCTCCTCTTCCGCGTACTGGTCCGGACTGGCCTTTGTTGGCCAGCCACCGCGGGCTCGGCTTCTCGCCCTAGGGGCGCCTCCTGCACAGCGCCATCATATACGATGGTCAGAAATAAGCAAGGAAGGAATGACGGTGTCAGGACTTCGGTCGCAATCACCTGGGAAGACGGATATAGTCTGGGATAGTCGGCCGTGATGGCGACTAAAGCATTGTCCATGCTGAGCTGCTGGAACACCCCGTCGATTAGCTCCACCATTATGTCCGGATCCTCTTCGGAGGCCGGATCCCGGGATCTCTCTGGATCCTCGGGCTGCGGAGCTGGGCTTAGCATGTCCTCCATGATCCGGCGCAGTTCCTGCGTCGAAAGAAGAACACAATATAAGAAACTTAAGTTTCAAAAAGCATTGGTTGGGCACGCAGAGTGTTCGCTTACCCAAGGCCAGGGATTATTCATGGAGAACCCATTTAACGGGTTCGTCCGAAGGAAATCCTCCTTCTCCCCCTTATACAGGCCGGACAGGATCGTCACCAGATCTTCGACCGAATCCGGCCCTTTGCGGCCGTGACGGGTGGCATCGTCCTCCCTGTTGAAATCCCACATGGGGTGGCCCCTGTATTGTAGTGGCTGCACCCCCCGCATAATGCATGTGGCCATGACTCCAATCATGGTCAACCCGGCATGGGCCAGTAACCTTATTCGGCCCATCAAATAATGGACGCTCTTGTCTTCCTCCAGTTGAGGGCTCCGCGGACGCCAACTAAGGCGTTTCCTCAGAGGAGCATTGCTGAACTCGGGAGGCCGATCCGAACAGGGTCTGGCAGCGGAGCGTCTTCTATATAAAACCATTCCGAAGGCCAGTCTTCGGACGCCTTCTTAGGGGTTCCGGATGGATATCCGGTCCCGGCAATGCGCCATATTTCGGCGCCGCCCACTTGATATATGGACCCCTCGTGAGAGCGGGGTACAAGGCAGAACAACCTCTTCCACAGCGTGAAGTGGGGCTCGACGCCCAGGAATAGCTCGCAAAGAGCTATGTAACCCGCAATATGCAGGATTGAGGCGGGCGTGAGGTGATGAAGCTGGAGTCCGTAGAACTCCAGAAGCCCGCAGAGGAATGGATGTACAGGAAATCCAAGCCCCCTTATCAGATAGGGGACGAAGCATACCCGCTCCCCTTTGTTGGGATTTGGGGTAACCTCCGCTTGCTTCCCACCTTTGTAGGTGGCCAGCCCGGCTCGAACCGGAACCATGAAGGCCGGAGGGAGATATCCCCCCGCTTGGAGCTTCACCAGCTCGTTGTGCGGAACAGAGCATCTCCTCCAATCTCCTGGCAAAGGGCTGGGAGCGCGAGAAGAGGAGCCGCGTTGACGGTCCATGATGGAATGGATTCTTGGTCGAAAGCGCATCGATGAGTATTTGCGGGAGGAAGATGGTGATTTGGATCTGGATTCTTGCCTCCCTTATAGGCAGATTATTCGCACAACTAGGGGGGTAAAACATAAAAGACACCCTGGCTTTTCACATTCGCGTGACGCGTGGAAGGAGGCCGTTATTGGGCGTGGAAGACAAGACGCGCAACATTGATGAAGAAGCCGGACACTGTTCGGCAGGTGCGTAGAACTTGAAGGAGAACCCGCCTTGCAACGCCGAAGATTACACACATGCTGGACTTATCATCATTGAAGCCTGGTTCGGGGGCTACTGAGGGAGTCCCGGATTAGGGGGTGTCCGGATAGCCGGACTAGCATCATCGGCCGAACTATCATCGGCCGAACTATCATCATCGACCGGACTCCAAGACTATGAAGATACAAGATTGAAGACTTCGCCCCGTGTCCGGATGGGACTTTCCTTGGCGTGGAAGGCAAGCTTGGCGATACGGATACGTAGATCTCCTACCATTGTAACCGACTCTATGTAACCCTAGCCCTCTCCGGTGTCTATATAAACCGGATGACTCTAGTCCGTACAACAACAACCATTACAATCATACCATAGGCTAGCTTCTAGGGTTTAGCCTCCTTGATCTCGTGGTAGATCCACTCTTGTAAACATCCACAATATCAATATCAATCGAGCAGGACGTAGGGTTTTACCTCCATCAAGAGGGCCCGAACCTGGGTAAAACATTGTGTCCCTTGTCTCCTGTTACCATCCGCCTAGACGCACAGTTCGGGACCCCCTACCCGAGATCCGCCGGTTTTGACACCGACAATCATCTTGCGCCTTTGATCTCCATCTCCAAAGTACTGTCATGATCTCTATCGTCACCGGCATGACACCATGATCTTCATCATCTTGATCTATATCAATGTGTCGTCACATGGTCGTCTCGCCAACTATTGTTCTTACAACTATTGCTATCGCATAGTGATAAAGTAAAGCAATTATTTGGCACTTGCATCTTATGCAACAAAGAGACAACCATAGGGATTCTGCCAGTCGCTGATAACTTCAACAAAACATGATCATCTCATACAACAACTTATATCTCATCACGTCTTGACCATATCACATCACAACATGCCCTGCAAAAATAAGTTAGACATCCTCTACTTTGTTGTTGCAAATTTTACGTGGCTGCTACGGGCTGAGCAAGAATCGTTCTTACCTATGCATCAAAACCACAACGATAGTTTGTCAAGTTGATGCTGTTTTAACCTTCGCAAGGACCGGGCGTAGCCACACTCGGTTCAGCTAAAGTGAGAGAGACAGACACCCGCCAGTCACCTTTAAGCACGAGTGCTTGTAACGGTGAAACCAGTCTCGCGTAAGTGTACGCGTAATGTCGGTCCGGGCCGCTTCATCCAACAATACTGCTGAACCAAAGTATGACATGCTGGTAAGCAGTATGGCTTGTATCGCCCACAACTCACTTGTGTTCTACTCGTGCAAATAACATCAACGCATAAAACCTAGGCTCTAATGCCACTGTTGGGGAACGTAGTAATTTCAAAAAAATTCCTACGCACACGCAAGATCATGGTGATGCATAGTAACGAGAGGGAAGAGTGTTGTCTACATACCCTTGTAGACCGTAAGCAGAAGCGTTAGAACAATGCGGTTGATGTAGTCGTACGTCTTCATGGCCCGACCGATCAAGCACCGAAACTACGGCACCTCCAAGTTCTAGTACACGTTCAGCTCGATGACGTCCCTCGAACTCCGATCTAGCCAAGTGTCGAGGGAGAGTTCCGTCAGCACGACGGCGTGGTGACGATCTTGACGTTCTATCGTCGCAGGGCTTCGCCTAAGCACCGCTACAATATTATCGAGGAGGACTATGGTGGAGGGGGGCACCGCACACGGCTAATAGATCTCAAGGATCAATTGTTGTTGTGCCTTTGGGGTGCCCCCCTGCCCCCATATATATAGGAGCAAGGGGGGAGGCGGCCGGACTATGGAGGAGGCGCACCAAGGGGGTAGTCCTACTCCCACCGGGAGTAGGACTCCTCCTTTCCTTGTTGGAGAAGGAAAGAGGAGGAGTAGGACTCCTCCTTTCCTTGTTGGAGAAGGAAAGAGGAGGAGAGGGAGAAGGAAAAGTGGGCTGCCCCCCTTGTCCAATTCGGACCAGAGGGGGGCGCAGGCCTCCTTCCTTTTGGCCTCTCTCCTCTATTCCCGTATGGCCCAATAAGGCTCATATACTCCCCGGCGAATTCCCGTAACTCTCCGGTACTCCGAAAAATACCCGAATCACTCGGAACCTTTCCGAACTCCGAATATAGTCGTCCAATATATCGATCTTTACGTCTCGACCATTTCGAGACTCCTCGTCATGTCGCCGATCTCATCCGGGACTCCGAACTCCTTCAGTACATCAAAACTCATAAACTCATAATATAACTGTCATCGAAACCTTAAGCGTGCGGACCCTACGGGTTCGAGAACAATGTAGACATGACCTAGAACTATTCTCGGTCAATAACAAATAGCGGAACCTGGATGCTCATATTGGCTCCCACATATTCTACAAAGATCTTTATCGGTCAAACCACATAACAACATACGTTGTTCCCTTTGTCATCGGTATGTTACTTGCCCGAGATTCGATCGTCGGTATCCAATACCTAGTTCAATCTCGTTACCGGCAAGTCTCTTTACTCGTTACGTAATGCATCATTCCGTAACTAACTCATTAGTCACATTGCTTTCAAGGCTTATAGTGATGTGCATTACCGAGAGGGCCCAGAGATACCTCTTCGACAATCGGAGTGACAAAACCTAATCTCGAAATACGCCAACCGAACATGTACCTTTGGAGACACCTGTAGTACTCATTTATAATCACCCAGTTACGTTGTGACGTTTGGTAGCACCCAAAGTGTTCCTCCGGTAAACGGGAGTTGCATAATCTCATAGTTACAGGAACATGTATATGTCATGAAGAAAGCAATAGCAACATACTAAACGATCAAGTGGTAGGCTAACCGAATGGGTCATGTCAATCACATCATTCTCCTAATGATGTGATCCGATTAATCAAATGACAACACATGTCTATGGTTAGGAAACATAACCATCTTTGATTAATGAGCTAGTCAAGTAGAGGCATACTAGTGACACTATGTTTGTCTATGTATTCACACATGTATTATGTTTCCGGTTAATACAATTCTAGCATGAATAATAATCATTTATCATGATATAAGGAAATAAATAATAACTTTATTATTGCCTCTAGGGCATATTTCCTTCAGTATCCTCCTTCTTGATCCAGCAAGGGGAGAGGAGAAGTTGAGGGAGAGCTCTGGTAGCATGACAGCGTGGTGGTGGAGCATGTGGTATTTCTGCAGGGCTTCGCCAAGCTCTACGGAGGAGGAGGAGGTGTTGGAGGCGGGAGGGGCTGCACCAGGGGAAGGTTGTTGGTTCAGCCCTCTCTCTCCCTCACTATATATAGGGGGAAGGGGGGAGGTAGAGGCGCCCTAGGGTTTCCCTAGGGGAGGGGCAACGGCCACAGGGGAAACCCTAGATGGGTTTGGGCGCCCCCACCCCTAGGAAAGTTGCCCCCGAGCCGGGAGGGGCTGCTGCCCCAGGGGAGGCGCCCCCGGGAGGTCCTATTCGGCGCTGTAGGCGCCCGAACCTACAAATGGCGCCTACAGCGCGCCCTCTGTGGGCTTTTTAAGCGCAGCCCAGTAAGAAATACGGTCGCGACAAAACAACACCAGAAAAATGCGCCATGTGGAATCGATCTCATGCCGCAACACCCTCTCGCTGCTCAGCTTAAACCACTAGACCACTTGAACGCTAGTGAGCAAAAGCAACGCGAAATGTATTAGAATTAATGAAGTCACGCTATTTATTATTCAACCATTTATTGTACCACTTAGAAAACAATTTGGAAAATGTCTATTTTCTTTAATGAAAAACAGTTCGTTAAATTAAAAAAATCATGAATTTCAAATAAGTTCATCGATTTTGAAAAAAAACTTCATCAATATTTGAAAAGTTCATTGAATTTGAAAGAAATTCACCGGATTTGAAAATTTTCACCAATTTTGAAGAAAGGTCCATTGAATTTGAAAAAATTTCACCAATTCTGAAAAAAGTTCATTCGATTTGAAAAAGTTCATCAATTTTGAAAAAAAGTTTATCACATTTGGAAAAAGTTCACCAATTTTTAAGAAAAGTTCATCAAATTTGAAAAAAACCATGAATTTCAAAAAAGTTCATCGGTTTTGAAAAAAACTTCATCAATATTCGAAAAGTTCATAGAATTTGAAAGAAATTCATCGGATTGAAAAGGTTCACCAATTTTGAAGAAAAGTTCATTGGATTTGAAAAAAGTTCACCAATTCTGAAAAAAAATCATCTGATTTGAAAATTTTCATCGATTTTGAAAAAAAAGTTCATCGGATTTGGAAAAAGTTCACTGATTTTTAAGAGAAGTTCATTGAATTTTAAAAAAGTTCAACCGGTTTTGGAAAAAGTTCATTCAATTTGAAAAAGGTCAGCGGATCTGAAAAAAGTACATTGTATTTAAAAAAAGTGCATCGGCTTGGAAGAAAAGTTCACGAAATGGAAAGTCGCGCATTTGAGGAAAAAATAAAATAAAAAGGAAATTAAGTAGAAAAAAAGAATAAAATAAACTGGAGAACAAAATAAATAGAGGAACGAAGAAATAATGCACAAATGGGTTAGTGGTCTGGTGGTTGTCGCGTGTCCTTTGGAATGCTCGGGTCGCGAGTTCGAACCCCAAGTGGGCACCATTTTTTGGAATTTATCAGTACCCACTATGGAGGTTGCTAACAAATAATGGGCCGAGCCCAGTTAACGCGCTGCAAGCGCCGGTTTGCAGAAACAGTTGTAACCGGCGCCTGCAGCGCCAAATAGGAAATGACGGCGCCCCCACCTCTCCAGGTTACGTGAGATGGGGTGGGAGGGGCGCACAACCCCTTAGTGGGCTGGTGTGCCCCTTTCCCTTGGCCCATAAGGGCCCCCAACGCTTGACGGGGCCTCCGAAACTCCTTTCGATCACACTAGTCATCACCCGGTACCCCCGGAACAATTCCGGACTCCAATACCCTTCGTCCAATATATCGATCTTTACCTCTGGACCATTACGGAATTCTTCGTCACGTCCGGGATCTCATCCGGGACTCCGAACAACCTTCGTTAAGAACATACTATTCCCATTACAACTCTAGCGTCACCGAACCTTAAGTGTGTAGACCCTACGGGTTCGGGAATCATGCAGACATGACCGAGACACCTCTCTGGCCAATAACCAATAGCGGGACCTGGATACCCATATTTTCTCCCACATGTTCCACAATGATCTCATCGGATGAACCACGATGTCGGGGATTCAATCAATCCCGTATACAATTCCCTTTGTCCATCGGTATGTTACTTGCCCGAGATTCGATCATCGGTATCCCTATACCTTGTTCAATCTCGTTACCGGCAAGTCTCTTTACTCGTTTTGTAACGCATGATCCCGTGGCTAACTCATTAGTCACATTGAGCTCATTATGATGATGCATTAGCGAGTGGGCCCAGAGATACCTCTCCGTCATACGGAGTGACAAATCCCAGTCTTGATTCGTGCCAACCCAACAGACACTTTCAGAGATACCTGCAGTGCACCTTTATAGCCACCCAGTTACGTTGTGACATTTGGTACACCCAAAGCATTCCTACAGTATTCGGGAGTTGCACAACCTCATGGTCTAAGGAAATGATACTTGACATTAGAAAAGCTCTAGCAAACGAATTACACGATCGTGTGCTATGTTTAGGATTAGGTCTTTGTCCATCACATCATTCTCCTAATGATGTGATCCCGTTATCAACGACATCCAATGTCCATGGTCAGGAAACCATAACCATCTATTGATCAACAAGCTAGTCAACTAGAGGCTTACTAGGGACACGTTGTGGTCTATGTATTCACACATGTATTACGAGTTCCGGTTAATACAATTATAACATGAACAATAGACAATATCATGAACAAGGAAATATAATAATAATCATTTTATTATTGCCTCTAGGGCATATTTCCAACAGTTGCATCATATACAACTCTTCTTTAAGAAATCCATTAAGGAATGCAGTTTTGATGACCATTTGCCAAATTTCATAATCATAAAATTCGGCAATTGCTAACATGATTCGGACAGACTTAAGCATCGCTATAGGTGAGAAAGTCTCAACATAGTCAACTCCTTGAACTTTTCAAAAATCTTTTGCGACAAGTCGAGCTTTATAGATAGTAACATTATCATCAATGTCAGTCTTCTTCTTGAAGATCTATTTATTCTCTATGGCTCGCTGATCATCGAGCAGGTCCACCAAAGTCCACACTTTGTTCCCATACATGGATCCTATCTCAGATTTCATGGCCTCAAGCCATTTATCGGAATCTGGGCTCATCATAGCTTCTTCATAGTTTGTATGTACGCCATGGTCTAGTAACATGACTTCCAGAACAGGATTACCGTACCACTCTGTTTGACCTAGAGGTTCGGTAGTAACTTGATCTGAAGTTTCATGGTCATCATCATTAGCTTCCTCTCTAGTTGGTGTAGGCATCACGGGAACGGATTTCTCTGATGAACTACTTTCCAAATTGAGGGAAGGTACAATTACCTCATCGAGTTCTACTCTTCTCCCACTCACTTCTTTCGAGAGAAACTCCTTCTCTAGAAAGGTTCCATTCTTGGCAACAGAGATCTTGCCTTCAGATCTGTGGTAGAAGGTGTACCCAATTGTTTCCTTAGGGTATCCTATGAAGGCACACTTCTCCTATTTGGGTCCGATCTTATCAGGCTGAAGCCTTTTGACATAAGTGTCGCAACCCCAAACTTTAAGAAACGATAGCTTAGGTTTCTTGCCAAATCACAGTTCATACGGTGTCATCTCAATGGATTTAGACGATGCCCTATTTAACGTGAATGCAGTTGTCTCTAATGCATAACCCCAAAAGGATAGTGGTAAATCAGTAAGAGACATCATAGATCGCACCATATCTAACAAAGTACGGTTACAACGTTCGGACACACCATTACGCTGTGGTGTTCCAGGTGGCGTGAGTTGTGAAACTATTCCACATTGCTTTAAATGAAGGCCAAACTTGTAACTCAAATATTCGCCTCCGCGATCAGATCATAGAAACTTTATTTTCTTGTTACGATGATTCCCCGCTTCTCTCTAAAATTATTTGAACTTTTCAAATGTTTCAGATTTGTGTTTCATTAAGTAGATATACCCATATCTTCTAAAATCATCTGTGAAGGTTAGAAAATAACGATAGCCGCCACATGCCTCAACACTCATCGGACCGCATACATCGGTATGTATTATTTCCAATAAGTCATTAGCTCGCTCCATTGTTCTGGAGAATGGAGTTATAGTCATTTTGCCCATGAGGAATGGTTCGCAAGTATCAAATGATTCATAATCAAGTGATTCCAAAAGTCCATTTGCATGAAGTTTCTTCATGCGCTTTACACCAATATGACCTAAACGGCAGTGCCACAAATATGTTACACTATCATTATCAACTTTGCATCTTTTGGCATCAATATTATGAATATGTGTATCACCACATCGAGATTCAACAGAAATAGACCACTCTTCAAGGGTGCATGACCATAAAAGATATTACTCATATAAATAGAAAAACCATTATTCTCTGATTTAAATGAATAACCATATCGCACTAAACAAGATCCTGATATAATGTTCATGCTCAACACTGGCACCAAATAACAATTATTCAGGTCTAAAGCTAATCCTGAAGGTAGATGTAGAGGTAGAGTGCCGACGGTGATCACATCAACCTTGGAACCATTCCCGACGCGCATCGTCACCTCATCCTTAATCAACCTTCATTTAATCCGTAGCTCCTTTTTCGAGTTACAAATATGAGCAACCGAACCAGTATCAAATACCCAGGCGCTACTACGAGCATTAGTAAGGTACACATCAATAACATGTATATCAAATATATCTTTGTTCACTCTGCCATCCATATTATCCGCCAAATACTTGGGGCAGTTCCGCTTCTAGTGACCAGTCCCTTTGCAGTAGAAGCACTCGGTTTCAGGCTAGGGTCCAGCTTTGGGCTTCTTCCCGAGTGGCAACTTGCTTGACATTCTTCTTGAAGTTCCCTTTCTTTCCCTTGACCTTTTTATTGAAATTAGTGGTATTGTTAACCATCAACACTTGATGTGTGACAGCCTGGTTTTCCCTCTTTTCTCTTCTGGTTTTCAGTTGGGTTTTGATTTGAATTTTGAATTTGAGTCATTTCAGTGGACTTAAAACACTTGGGCATCACCTTGGCTTTAACCCAAGTGGCTCACTACTCCTCCAAACCATCATTTCCTCTCTGTTATACCTCAAAATAATGTCATGGATATATTTCTTTAATGAAAATATTCAATTTCCTCTCAAAAACCCTAAACAAAAACTTGTGCTCCAAAGCAACCCCTATTTTTCTTGCCCACAAAAATCTGAGAAAATTCACAAAAATCCTTTGAACCCTAGGGCACCACCCTGAGCAAAAATATCACACCACTTTTTGAAATATGTTTGCTACAGAAAATATTTTTTGTTCTGGCCAAAAATGGTGGTTTCTACAGCAACTACCATTTTACTTGCTCCATTGGTGCTGCATTTTCTTGTGCATCACTACCCTCCTGACTAACTGCTACACACCAAAGCACAACTCCCAACTCCCAGCCGTTTAACCACAGCAAGCTCTCAAAGTTACTATCAAGTAACTTGCAGTGAAGTAAAACTCTTGTTCAGTGCGCTTGATCTCAAACCAAAGTATGGTAACACCTATATCTACCATGAACAATACGCCAGACATGAAGTTTAGGCTTAGGTCATCCTGAGGTCAGAGTTCACGCGGTGACCGCGTTCGACCAAGCATGCTGGCATGCAGACGGCGCGCTTTGTGTCGCGCCCGAGCCTCTGTTGCTCGCATGATCGCTTCCCCACCTGCCAAACCTTACCAAATCCCGCCACCATCACCGTCCTGACGCCATTTACTTCACCCTGGCACTCGCTGACGCCGGAGCTTGCCGCAGTGAGCACGAGCGCGGTCCATACAACCCAACAGTGCGTCGTGCACTGTGTTCGTCGCCTTCTCCTTGCTCCTGTGCTTGTCTCCACGCGCCCACAGTTCCCGCGTGAGTTGTGTCGCCTTCCCCCTCTCTCACTGACGCTGCTCGTCGCTGCGCGCAGCGTCCTGGCGTCCTCCGGCGGAGCCCGAGCACCTCCCGTTGCTCGGCTATAAATAGAGACCTCCCCAGCCTCCTCGAGCCTCATCCACTCCTCACCCACACTCCACAAACCTGTAGAAAGCCGTGGCCCGGCCGGGCAGGCCTCATGCCATCGTCCCCGAGCTTGTGGCACCCCGGCTCAAAGCAACCGGTTTACCTTGCATTGCCAGCCCAGAGACCTTGTCTTCTGGCAACACACAACAACTTGGTACATAAAAACAACTGCTTTATTTATGCTAGCGGAGCATAGTTCATATTACAATAGTTAGCGAGGCCAAGCAGCACACATGGTGCGGCTGAACAATATGTACATTATTTAGTGAACATAAAGGGGCCTCAATCATGACAACTACGCGGCAGCGGAACAACGTCGTAGCGGGACGCCATAGCACAGGGACACCGATGTGGACACGATCTAGACTTGTACAACACTCATTTCCAATGAGACTTTCCTGAAATCTGGCATGACATGCCAGGTCAGTACATTGAATGTACTTGCAAGCTCACAACAAGCATAAACATAATGACAAACAATATCATGATACTTAACCAATTAATAACAATGCAACAATATATCCAACATGCTGTGAATATGCTCAATGGGTACTCGTCCCATGCACTGGCTTACCGAACGTGATCATTTCCAGACCACAAACGTGACAATCTCAAAAACAAACTCGTGATCCTTACGGCGATCACAACCCGACCAATACATGGCCCGTGATCCTTATGACGATCACAACCCGACCAATAAAACGCCCGTGATCCTTACGATGATCACAACGCGACCAATACATGGCCCGTGATCCTTACGGCTATCACAACCCAACCACACCTGGTCCAACTCAACATGATGGCCTTACTGCCATCCTCGGTGCAAACTTAGTGTACAAATTTATTAAGTGTTGACCCATGGTGTACCCTACTTTCGAGCGTGTCCGTAACCGTGGACTCGGCTATCGATAGATTAATACACTCTGCAGAGGGAGCGCACTGGACCCACACTATGGAACCCATGGCCTTGCACTCCCATTCGGGTGGACCAACGGCATTCCGACGAAACCACTTCATTGTCATGACACTCTCCCAGCCACTCCGACTCAATCCCCATCGGGCTAGTCCTGGGTGGCCCCGTGTCTACCTCAAGACACCTCGACTACCGGCGTGGCCATGATCCACTCTGGGATCCGGCACCAAAACTTAACTTAACAACATGCTCACAAGGTTATGCCTGCTTACCGGGCCAGGGTATAGCACGCCCATAACCTTCCCTAGATGGAGGCACCGACCAGAGGCATGACAATGAAACGCATTAAGGCCGTCCCATACCGGCAAATGTGGTTGCACTTGGGAAAACTCGTTTCAGCGGCACCATGACCCGGTCAATAACATATTCAAGTTGAGTTACTTATCAGGTTCAACTTAGGGTGAAAGTAACCGGTGTCATAATGCCATGCCATGCATCACTAACATATGCATCACATATCCATGAAAATAACCAAGTCAACTACGCTCCCACGGAGCCATCATCATCTCAAGATACTTATCTGGTTAAGATCAAACCTCACTTAAACCAGAACCATTTCTAGCAATCTCATCATTTTTCATCATGCAAGAATAATAATTAAACTAATTATTAACCTCCATGACCATATCATTTTATCATTACTCATATCTAAGTTCTTGTTAGCTTATCAGCAAGATTCATTTCAAACTTTCTATAAATCAAGCATATTTAACATGACAAGCATCTAGCAGAATATAATTATAATAATTATTTAAATGCATGAATAATCATAAGTTCAAGTAGGAAAATCACAAATATTGAAGTGGCACTATGAAAATGTTGTTGTGGCTTGCCTTAGTGCTGATGAGGTTCACAAATCTCCTGGTGATCCTCAAGACAAGCTTGCTCTTCTGAAAATAAATAAAACCACAAAAGGAAAACATCAAGAAACCTTCTAAAAATTACCAGAAAATCTAGACAGCAAGGAAAAATCCCATCTTTTGGGTGCTGTTAGATTTTTGGACAAAGAACACAATGCAAAAAGAATCAATGCATTTAGACTTATAGATAAAAGGTTATGGCTATTTGAAGTTCCCTGGATTTAAATGATTTTGAAAATAAAAATAAACAAACTGGGGGGGGTGACGTCGAAGGCATAAACGCTCAGGGCACCACCACTCGTACCGCCTCGCGCACGTACAGAGTGGCTGACTAGCGGGCCCCGCTAGTCAGGCCAAAAGGAGGGGAGAAGGAAACAGAGGGAGGCGGAGCTTCGCCAGAGCAAACGCCGGCGACGAGGGTTCTTGGGGTCAAACGAGAGGGGGGGTCGAAGGAGAAGAAGATGGCGCACCTGCCCGTACCCGTAGCATGGCTAGAGGTGACCGGACGGTGTCGGAAACGGCCTCTCCAGCAGAGGCCGAGGGCACAAGTCGCTGGAGACGAATACGACGGTGGCTCGGGGCGGCTCCAGGGGCTCCAGCGAGGCGGAACGGCTTCACCGAAGAGTGGCGGAGTCCCTGGCAGGGTCGCCCTGGCCTGGGAGGGGTCGGAGCTGTGGGGACGATCCGAAGGGGATCGCCTGCGAGCTCGGGCTTCGGGACGGCAGCCCGTGGCCTCCCCGGCCAGGCTGCGGCTTCTACAAGTTTGTGGAGGGTGTGGGAGTAGCTGCGGGTGCTCAAGGAGGGCTGGGGTGATGACATTTATAGGCGGGTGGCGAGAGGGGTTTGGGATCCACCGGAGGATACCTGTCCAC
The DNA here is from genome assembly GCF_002162155.2 of Triticum dicoccoides. NCBI lineage: Eukaryota > Viridiplantae > Streptophyta > Magnoliopsida > Poales > Poaceae > Triticum > Triticum dicoccoides. Next base: position 497,088,458 of record NC_041383.1, on the reverse strand, counting down.
GGCACCCAGCGACGAACGGCGCCAGTGAGAGAGGAGGAAGACGACGGAGGTCATGCGGGAACTATTGGCGGGCACAGACGAGCACATGTGCAAGGGGGAAGACGACGAGCACAGTGCGCCACGCACTGTGTCGTTGGCCGGACCGTGCCCATGCCCGCTGCGGCGAGCTCTGGCATCGGCGAGTGCCAGGGGGAGTTAAGGGAGTGGAGACGGGGATGGCGGCGAGGCTTGGCATGCTCGGGCAGGCTGAGCAGCGAGCACGCGCTCAACAGAGTGCTAGGCAGCATGCAGAGTGCGTGTTTTGCATGCCAGCATGCCCGGACGAATGCGGTCACTGCGTGAACCGTAACATCAGGACACCCTAAGCGCTAACTTGATGTCTGGAGTGTAGTCCTTGGTGGTTTGAAGTGTTACCACGGTTGGGCTTGGATCCAGGTGCAGTAGAAATGGATTTGTACTGCTAGCAAGTTTCTGGACAATAACTTTGGAGGTTTACTAAGGTCAAACTACTGGGAGTTAAGGGCTGAGCTTTGGAGGCTAGCTTACACTTACTAAGGTAAATAGGCACAAGAAAAACCAGCTACAATGGAGATAGTAAAATGGTAGTTGTTGTAGAAACTACCATTTCTATCCAAAATATTCCAAAGAGTGATGAAATATTTTTGCTTAGAAAGGTGCCCTAGGGTTCAAAGAATAATTGGGATTTTTCTCAGGATTTTTGGGGCAAGAAAAATTAGGGTTGCTTTGGAGCACAAAGGGCTAGCTTGGGTTTTGGATGGCAAAATGAATATTTTTCATTTAAGAAAAATATTCCGAGCAATATTTTGAGATGATCCAGAGGTGAAATGATGGTTTTGAGGAGGAGAGGGAGCACTTGGGTGAAAGTCAAGGAGTACCCAAGTGGTTAAGTCCAAATGAAGTGATTCAAAAACTCCAAATTCAAAACCAACTCAGCTGAAAAACCAGGCAAAGAAAAGAGGGCAAAAACCAGACTGTCACAAACCTCCCCCACTTAGAATGAATCTCGTCCTCGAGATTCGGTTGCTTGAGAAAACTATTCTGAATAACATGCCCTTAGAAATTCTTCGTATTCCCATGTTGATTTTGACTCTGTGTGATGCTTCCATTGGACTTCTTAAAACTTCTGTGCTTTACTGCGAGTGACTCTTTCCATTTGATCCAAAATTTTCACCGGCCTTTCTTCATACATTAAGTCCTTTGCCAGCTCTATTTCTGTCAAATCATTCTTTTTCTCAGGCGGCGATATGCACCGCCGTAATTGTGAAACATGGAACATGTTGTGCACGTCTGACAATTCGAGGGGTAACTCCAACTGATATGCCACAACACCCACTCGTGTCATAACGGGAAACGGACCAATAAATCCGGGTGCCAATTTTCCACGAGTTTGAAACCTCTTGATACCTTTCATAGGCGTCACTCGAAGATAGACATGTTCTTCGGGTTCAAAGCTGATCTGTCGGTGCTTTGCATCGTAATAACTTTTCTATCGCGATTTGGGCAATTGCAATCTATCTCGGATTTCCTTGACTTGCTTTTCGGCTTCCAGCATGAGATCCGTTCCGAAAATATGGCTATCTCCGGTTTGAGACCAATTTAATGGAGTGCGGCACTTACGGCCATACAAAGCCTCATATGGTGACATCTTTAAATTGGTCTGGAAGCTATTGTTATACGAGAACTCGGTGTACGGCAAGAAATCTTCCCATTTTGGGCCTTGGGCTAAAGCACAGGCTCGCAGCATATCGCATATCTTCGAGTATTTGATTCCATCCGTCTGAGGATGATAAGCGGTACTGTATTTCAATTCCGTCCCTAGGGCTTGATGGAGACGGGACCAAAAAGCGGAGGTAAAAAGTGAACCTCGGTCAGAAGTAATGGTTCGGGGAACTCCATGCAGACTGACTATTCTGGATACATACAGTTATGCAAGCTCATCTGCTCGATATGAGGTTCTGATCGGGAGGAAGTGGGCTACCTTGGTTAATGTATCCACAATGACCCAGATCGCATCATTGCCTCGTCGGGTCTTAGGTAGTCCTGTGATGAAATCCATACAGACATCATCCCATTTCCATTGTGACACTGGCAGCGGTTCAAGAATTCTGGCTGGCTTTTGATGTTCTGCCTTTACTTTGTTGCATATGTCACAACAGGCCACGAAATACGCAATGTCCTTCTTCATTCCATCCCACCAGAATATTTGTCGAAGGTCTTCGTACATTTTTGTGCCTCCAGGGTGAATTGAATACGAGGATTCATGGGCTTCTGACAAGATCTTCTGCTTCAAATCTGCTTGATTAGGCACACAAATCCTTCCCCTGAATCGGAGGGTACCGCACTGATCCTTTGAGAAGTCGGAAAGCTCGACATGTTTCTGCAGATTGGCATTGCCTGGCTGGGCCTTGCGGATTTCTTCCTCAAGAGTAGGGGTAACTTGCAGAATATTGGCAAGGCCAACCTCAACTATGACTAGGTTAAGCTGAGCAATCTCTTCTTTAAGTTCGGGAGGCAAGGGTTCCAATATGACATTTAAACTGACGGGCTTTCGACTGAGCGCATCGGCAACCACGTTGGCCTTACCCGGATGGTAATTTATTCCAAGGTCATAATCCTTGACCAACTCAATCCATCTTCATGACGGAGATTTAAATCCGGCTGAGTAAATATATATTTGAGGCTTTTGTGATTGGTAAAAATTTGGCACTTTTTCCGATGAGGTAGTGTCTCCAAATTTTTAAAGCATGAACCACCATGGCTAATTCCAAATCATGAGTGGGGTAATTCCCCTCGTGGGGTCGTGGCTGCCGTGAGGCATAAGCCACTACCTTGCCATCTTGCATAAGTACGCATCCCAGTCCTTGCCTGGAAGCGTCACAGTACACATCAAAGCTGCGGTAGATATCTGGAAGTGTTAATACTGGTGCAGTTGTTAGGCGTTTCTTTTACTCAGTGAAACTTTTCTCACAGTCCTCAGTCCATTCAAACTTCTTATCCTTTTTGAGCAGCTCTGTCATGGGTTCAGCAATCTTGGAAAACCCTTCAATGAAACGGCGGTAATATACGGCTAATCCAAGAAAACTCCGGATCTGAGATATGGTTGCGGGTGGCAACCAATCAAGTACATCCTTTACTTTGCTTGGGTCCACGGCTATACCGTCGGCGGATAACACATGCCCGAGGAATCCAACTTGCTTGAGCCAGAATTCACATTTACTGAATTTGGCGTATAACTAATGCTCACGCAGTCGTTGTAACACTGCTCGGAGGTGTTCATTATGCTCTTCTTCACTTCTTGAGTAAATGAGTATATCATCGATGAAGACTACCACGAACTTATCGAGGAAGTCCATGAATACTTTATTCATCATGTGCATGAAGAAGGCGGGGGCATTGGTGAGGCCAAAAGACATAACTGTATATTCATAGAGAACATAGCGAGTGGTGAACGCAGTCTTGGGAATATCCTCCTTTTTAATTTGGAGCTGATAATATCCCATCCGTAAATCAATCTTGGAGAACACCTTGGCCCCACTGAGCTGGTCGAACAAATCATCTATTCTTGGCACAGGGTATTTGTTTTTGATTGTGATGTCATTCAGCTGACGATAATCCACACACATGCGGAGGCTACCATCTTTCTTGTCCACGAAGATAGCAGGTGATCCCCATGGTGAGGAGCTAGGGCGGATATACCCTTTTTGGAGCATTTCATCAAGCTGTTTCTTTAGCTCCACTAACTCTGATGATGGCATTCGATAATACTTCTTGTGTATTGGAGTGGTTCCGGGCACAAGATCTATTGCAAACTCAAGCTCTCGATCGGGTGGCATGCCTGGCAGTTCTTCTGGGAATACATCAGGAAACTCGCTGACCACCGGAATTAACTCCATTTCAGCCATTACTGTAAAGACCATTTCCTTAGAGGGTATGCTTCTACGAGCAATAAATTTTGTAGTTTGTCCCTCTTGGCCGGTCAAGTTGACTTCTCGGGTCGCACAATTTATGCACACTTGATACTGAGTCAGCCAATTCATACCCAAGATAACATCCAACTTATCAGACTCAATAAGTATCAAAGAAGTTGGAAAACTGACTCCGTTGATATTGACTTCCAGATTGCGGCAGACTAGATTGCTTCTGATTAGAGATCCCGGGGTTTGTACCAACATATCCTTGCCCAAAAGCGAACAAGGAAATTTGTTTTGGGCAACAAAACTCCAAGAAATAAAATAGTGGGAAGCCCCAGAGTCAAATAAAATTACTGCGGGTATGTTATTTACAGGGAACATACCAATGACGACTTCAGGGTTCTCCTGGGCTTCATCGGCAGAGATGTGATGAACATATCCCGTGATGTCGTGCTGATTTTGGCATGCCTCCAGATAATGGACTTGTGGCTTGAATGTAGCATCTGTCTGGTTGTTCTTGGGGCACTGTTTGGCATAATGTCCGGTTTGTCCACAACTGTAACAAGAATTGCTGTGTAGACCATTCTCTAGAACTGGGTTGAGTACGTCATTCTTGACTTGGGTGGTGGCCTTGTTAACATTTGGTTGCCAATTGGGCTTGCATGCTACCTGAGTCGGCTGCTAGGTATGAGCCTTCTTCACTGGCTATATTTCCTTTCTTGGCTCAAACTTGCACTTGTGCTCATTGTTGGTAGGCTTATTATCTGATACAAGCTTGTGTTCCCTTTCAGCAATGAAAGCCTTGTTCACCAGGGTTTGGAAGTCTGCGAAATCGAACATGCTGAGAGTACACCGGAGTTGCGGGTTTAACACACCAAGAAACCTGTCAATCATCCTTTCTTCAGTGGCCACGTCATATTGAGAGTAACGTGACAGATGATTGAATTTTTGTAAATATTCTCCCACAGACTGACTTCCTTGGAGGAGCACGAGAAATTCATGCTACTTAGTCTTCATAATTCCCGCAGGGATGTGATATTTCTGGAATCGTTCCTTGAATCTTGACCAGGTAATTTCTTCATCAGCAAACCACATGGCTTTTTCATATTCCCACCATATGGCAGCAGCACCTTCAAAATAATGTGTTACATATGGAACCTTATCCCCTTCATCAGTTTGAGCAACCTCAAGCTTCTTTTCCATAGTTCTCAACCAATCATCTGCATCCAAGGGATCAATGGCCTAAATGAAACTGGGAGGCTTAGTCCTTTGGAAATCTGATAGCTTGGAGTGAGGACCGGGCTGATTTCCATTCTGTCCAACCACATCTTGAATACTTCTTAGTATTTCCACTAGATCATTATTTTGTCTCTCCTCAAACATACGCAGAATTTGCTCGGTGGAGGGCGGATTTGGCGGTGGAGGCGGTGGTGGAACGTACGGCTCGGGTGATTGTCCTGCCTGTCGCGCGGAACGACGAACAGGAGAACCCTCGCGAACGTTGCTACTGCAGCCTCCCCGCGTCATCCTAATATGATTTTTCCCAAGTCAACGCAACCGAGATGAGAAGCATTCAAAATAAACTGGGGAGAAGCCAGCAACAAAAATCCGAGTAAAACCGAAATGATGAAGAAAATACGGCGAATAAAATAAAGTTCCAACATAATTATACATAGACTTATACATGAAAGGTAACAACATGCCAGGTCCAACTACCCTTATACATGAAACAAAACATCATGACTCGTATGACTACATCATACTCCATCCTGACGACTGTGAATACTCAGAAGCTCTACTGCTCTGTTGGTGCTGCAGGGTCTTCTCCTAAAGCGGACTCGGATCCTAAACTGACGGGGTTAACTGAGACCTCTGGGTTAAAAGTGACACAACGACGCTTCCTCGAGGGCTCTCCCTCTGGGGCGGGTGGAGGGTGAATCATCGGTGCTACAGGAGTGGCGAGGAGTGAAACCCACTCAGCAAGAGCACTAAGTGGACTCACAGTCGCGGTGCCCGAGCTACTCGGGGGAGTAACCGGGGAAACATGGGATCTAGAACTGGCAGGAATATAGGGAGTAAATCCTATAGATGGTGGAGTAGTGTCTGAGCTAGCAGATACTAAAGCAGCGGCTAAAGCAGTACGGGCACGACTCAGCTCACGAGCCAGCTCGTAGATCAGAAGATAGCTAGCAGTGATATAGTGAGAAAGGTGGCTAGCTACACTATCAGACTCCAGATCAATGACAGGGAAACGGACACGACCGTTATCATGGAGAGAAGGATAGTAGTGGAAACCTGGGTGGTTCTGCATCCATACCTTGTTGTAGCGGAGCTCAACAAGTACCTCAAATGCAGCAAACTGGACAGCCTGAGAAGCAGTAGAAGCGTAGCCGCTTTGAGAAGTACAAGTATAAGTGCTGGAATCGGAACTGGTGCGCAGAGTAACCACGGCGTGATACTCATACACTGAGTCAGCTAGACGCTCCTGGTACACACGATAGACTGGGTTGTCAGGGTGAGTGTACAGCCGACACCACACATCACGAAGGAGATGCGGTGACATGTACAACATCAGCTGCAACTGGCACGGATACAACACCGGAGCCATCTACACTCACAACCATTAGCATGTTAGCATAAAAATTAAAAAAAATCAGTGCATGTGAGGGATTCCTAGATTAGGGGGTGTCCGGATGGCCGGACTATGACCTTTGGTCGGACTCCCGGACTAGAAGATACAAGATTGAAGACTTCGTCCCGTGTCCGGATAGGACTTTCCTTGGCATGGAAGGCAAGCTTGGCGATATGATATGAAGATCTCCTCCCATTGTAACCGACTCTGTGTAACCCTAGCCCTCTCTGATGTCTATATAAACCGGAGAGTTTTAGTCCGTAGGACGAACAACAATCATACCATAGGCTAGCTTCTAGGGTTTAGCCTCTCTGATCTCATGGTAGATCAACTCTTGTACTACCCATATCATCAATATTAATCAAGCAGGAGTAGGTTTTTACCTCCATCGAGAGGGCCCGAACCTGTGTAAAAACATCGTGTTCCTTGTCTCTTGTTACCATCCGCCTAGATGCACAGTTCGGGACCCCCTACTCGAGATCTGCCGGTTTTGACACCGACATTGGTGCTTTCATTGAGAGTTCCTCTGTGTCGTCACCTTTAGGTCCGATGGCTTCTTCGATCATCAACCACGACGCGGTCCAGGGTGAGAATTTTCTCCCCAGACAGATCTTCGTATTCGGCGGCTTCGCACTGCGGGCCAATTCGCTTGGCCATCTGGAGCAGATCAAAAGCTACGCCCCTGGCCATCAGGTCAGGTTTGGAAGCTTAAACTACATGGCCGACATCCGCGGGGACTTGATCTTTGACAGATTCGAGCCACGGCCGAGCGCGCCGCACTATCATGTTGGGCATGATCTAGCTCTGCCACCGGACAGTGCCCAGAGCGCCGCTCAAGTGTTCGCTCCGACCACCAGCTCGGAGCCGGCTGCGCCAGTCGGGGACGGTCGGTTGGACGCCGCCCCAGGAGTCGCAATCTCTATGGTGATAGAGCCGAATACCAGCCTAGTCCTTTGCAAGGCCCGTGACTCCAAGGTGCCGGACTCCGTTCCGGACTCCGAATCTTCCGCACCCCTTCTGATCGAACCCGATTGGGCTCCGATCATGGAGTTCACCGCCGCGGACGTCTTTCAGCACTCGCCCTTTGGCGATATCCTGAATTCACTAAAGTCTCTCTCTTTGTCAGGAGAGCCCTGTCCGAACTATGACCAGCATGGTTGGGATGCGGACGACGAAGAAATTCGAAACCCACCCACCACCCACTTTGTAGCCACTGTCGACGATCTAACCGACATGCTAGACTTTGACTCCGAAGACATCGACAGTATGGACGCCGATGAAGGAGACGACCAAGAACCAGCACCTATAGGGCACTAGAAGGCCACCTCGTCATATGACATATACATGGTGGACACCCCCAAAGCAGGGGATGGCGATGAAAAAATGGAGGACGACCCCTCCAAGAAGCAACCCAAGCGCCGACGTCAGCGGCGCCGCTCTAAATCCCGCCAAAGCAAGAATGGCGAATCCGGCACCGGAGACATCAACACCCCGGACAGTGCCGAAGACAACCCCCTCCAGCAGGATTCAGCACAGGAGGACGAAGGAGCCAGCCCTCATGAGAGAGCGGCGGACAGAGAGGTCGAGGACGACAATTATATGCCTCCCTCCAAAGACGAGGCAAGCCTCGACAACGACGAATTCGTCGTGCCAGAGGATCCCGTCGAACAAGAGCGTTTCAAACGCAGGCTTATGGCCACGGCGAGCAGCCTCAAGAAAAAATAGCAGCAGCTTAGAGCTGACCAAGACTTGCTAGCCGACAGATGGACTGAAGTCCTGGCGGCCGAAGAGTATAAACTCGAACGCCCCTCCAAGAGTTACCCAAAGCGCGGGCTGCTACCCCAACTAGAGGAGGAAGCAACTAAACCTACATCACCAGCGTACGATGCGCCCGATCGGCCACCACGTGGCCGCGACAGAGAGGCCTTTCGGCCCTCAATACAAGCCGCACCCCGGCGCCGCTCCAAAAATACCAGAGCACGGGGATACACAACAGACCTGCGAGACATATTGGAGGATAAGGCAAGGCAAACAAGATCGATCTATGGATCGCGTGGGCGCCCCACATCACGTGACGATAATCGTCACGCCGGATATGATAAATACGGCCAGGCCGAATACAACAGACAAAGCTCATCCGAGCTGCGTCACGATATAGCCCAATACAGGAGCGCCGCACACCCACTATGCTTCACAGACAAAGTAATGGATCATCAAATCCACGAGGATTTTAAACCCGTAAACATCAAATCATATGATGGCACAACTGATCCCGCGATATGGATCGAGGATTATCTCCTTCATATCCACATGGCCCGTGGTGATGATCACACGCCATCAAATACCTCCCGCTCAAGCTTAAAGGACCAGCTCGACATTGGCTTAATAGCCTACCAGCAGAGTTAATTAGTTGCTGGGAGGACCTGGAATCCGCGTTCCTCGACAACTTACAGGGCACTTACGTGCGACCACTACACGCCGATGACCTAAGCCACATAATCCAGCATCCAGAGGAATCGGCCAGACAATTCTGGACACGGTTCCTAACCAAGAAAAATCAAATAGTCGACTGTCTGGACGCCGAGGCCCTTGCAGCCTTCAGGCACAACATCCGAGACGAATGGCTCGCCCGGCACCTAGGACAGGAAAAGCCAAAATCTATGGCAGCCCTCACGACACTCATGACCCACTTTTGCGCGGGAGAACACAGCTAGCTAGCTCGTGGCAATAACATAACCAAGATCACTGGCAATTCGGATACCAAGGACAACAATGGCAGGTCACGTCGCAATAAGCACAAGCGCCGCATTAACGGTGACAATACTGAGGATACGGCAGTTAATGCCGGATTCAGAGGCTCTAAGCCCGGTCAACGGAAGAAGCCATTCAAAAGAAACCCTCCGGGCCCATCCAGTTTAGACCGGATACTCGATCGCTCGTGTCAGATACACGGCACCCCCAAACGACCAGCCAACCACACCAACAGGGATTGTTGGGCGTTCAAGCAGGCAGGCAAGTTAAGTGCCAAAACCAGAGACAAGGGGCTGCATAGCGATGACGAGGAGGAGCCCCGGCCGCCGAACAACAGAGGACAGAAGGGCTTCCCCCCGCAAGTGCGGACGGTGAACATGATATACGCAACCCACATGCCTAAAAGGGAGCGGAAGCATGCTCTCAAGGACGTCTACGCGTTGGAGCCAGTTGCCCCAAAGTTCAACCCATTGTCCTCCTGCCCGATCACTTTTGATCAAAGGGACCACCCACTAGCATTCGTCATGGTGGGTTCGCCGCATTGGTCCTAGACCCAATCATTGACAGATTTCACCTCACTAGAGTCCTCATGGACAGTGGTAGTAGCCTGAACCTGCTTTATCAGGATACAGTGCAAAAAATGGGTATAGATCCGTCAAGGATTAAACCCACAAAGACAACCTTTAAAGGCGTCATACCAGGTGTAGAAGCTAGCTGTACAGGCTTGGTTACACTTGAAGTGGTCTTCAGATCCCCGGATAATTTCCGAAGCGAAGAGTTAATCTTCGACATAGTCCCATTCCGTAGTGGCTATCACGCCCTGCTCGGATGAACCACATTCGCAAAATTCAATGCGGTGCCGCACTACACATATCTCAAGCTCAAGACGCCAGGTCCTCGCAGAGTCATTATGGTAAATGGAAACACCGAACGCTCTCTCCGAATGGAGGAGCACACAGCGGCCCTGGCGGCGGAAGTACAGAGCAGCCTCTCAAGGCAACTCTCCAATCCGGGTGTTAAACGACTAGACAACGTCAAGCGCGCCCCAACCCCAGCCCTCGCCAGATGGTGATATCGGTACCACGCGTACATAATTACGCTTTGGAAATACCATGGGCATAAGGGGAGGAGCACAACTACGGCACGCCCAGAATGCGGCTCAACCGCACTAAGGGGCTCCCTATTCCGTCGTTTCTTTTTTTATATACTTTCAGGACCCAACTATTCGGAAGGCCTGTCCGGCAATACACTCGCCGAACACACGATGCAACAGCCAGGGAGAGAACAAGCCACGCCAAATGTCCAGGTGGTCTCTATAACGAGCTAAATACCTGTTTTACTTAAAGTCCCGCAGCTTGCCCCTGGAGGGGGGACATGTCAAATAATCCCATCTCTTGCTTACCGCACTATTTGTATCGTTCTGCTTTCATAACAGCCCTTTTTTAATAAACAATACATAGCTCTTATCTATTATTGTATTCATCTATTTTTATACAAATATGTTCAGTCATGACATTATGCAACCGTACACTTTGGTACGGCCAATACACCAGGGGCTTAAGCACCCCATAACATGGTGTGAGAAGACCGAACACTCTCATGAGAGCGGCACCCTGAACTTATAGCACTATATGCATCGGCTCCGAATCATGTCTTGGGTCAATAGTTGGGTTTGCCCGGCTCCCATGTTTTGGTACCTTACGTTCCGCAATGTTGGCTAAGGTAGCGCTGGGAGAACTACTGCGATTGTGCCCTAGTTGAGCTGGGTTAACACCTTAGTAGAGAAAGTTAAAACTGACCGTCATGATAGTGCGAGAGACCGGTCGCTGTTCGCGAGGTTTTTCGAGTCCCTAAAGACTTATGCCGCTTAGAACGAGGAGCTGGATTTATCTGGCCTAGGCGTGGATAGCGCCCCGAACTCGGTCTTCCGAATACTAGGGGCTTCGCCGAAATTTAAAATTATAGAATTCTATGGCTAAGTGAGAGTGATAAAGCATTATAAGTCCGATGGCCTTGTTCGTTGTGCTGAGCGCCTCCCTAGATGGACCCAAGAATGGGAACAAGAGCGCTCAGGTTTATCCCAAACACCCCAACACTCATGCCATGGGGGTAGAAGCCGACGACTTGCATCTCTCAGATTTGATAAAGGCCACACAGAAGGTAATATTTTAAATTAATAAGCGTTGCTTAGCGCATATGAACAAAGTTTTCAGCGTACAGGATAACAGATGCGAGTCTACTAAAAAATTACATCTTTGGAGCATTCACCCGCTATAAGGCGGGCACCCTTCAGGACACCCTTATAATACATCCCGGGCGTACGATACTCCTTGCCCGGCGGTGGCGCGTCCGTCAAAAGCTTCTCAGCGTCCAACTTGCCCCAGTGCACTTTAGCACGGGCAAGGGCCCGACGGGCACCTTCAATACACACGGAGCGCTTGATGACCTCAATCCATGGACACGCGTCCACTAGCCGCCGCACCAGACCGAAGTAGCTCCCAGTCATGGCTTCTGTCGGCCACAGCCGAACTATGAGGCCCTTCATGGCCTGTTCGGCCACCTTGTGGAGCTCAACTAGCTGCTTCAGCTGGTCGCTCAGGGGCACCGGATGTTCGGCCTCAGCATACTAAGACCAGAACACCTTTTCTTTCGAGCTCCCCTCCTCGGCTCGGTAGAATGCGGCAGGGTCAGACACACTACGGGGTAGATCGGCGAACGCTCCTAGAGAGCTCCGAATTCGGGTAAGTAACAGATAATTCACTTTTATATGCTTGCTTTGCATAAAGAATGCCTTACCCGCCGCTATTTTCTTTATCGCCTCGATCTCCTGGAGGGCCTTCTGGGCTTCGGCCTTAGCGGTCTTGGCACTCTTAAGAGCCAGGGCGAGCTCGGACTCTCGAGTCTTTGAGTCACACTCCAAACTCTCATGTTTCTCCATGAGAGCTTGGAGCTCTTGCCGCACCTCCGCCACCCGCGCCTCCTGCTTCTCTCGCTTGGTGCGCTCCAAGGCCGCACTGTTTTCAGCCTTGGACACTGCTTCCTTCAGGGTCGCCAGCTCGGTCGTGGCCCCTGCAACATTCACGTTGGTCCTGTCATTATTTGCAACCAGGTATTTCTATATACATTTACATGCGGTATTACATACCCTCCTTGTCCTCGAGCTTCTTCTTGGCACGGTCGAGCTCGTTCTCGGACCGCTCGAGGCTCTCCATCAATGCATTGACCTCCGCAGTCAGTGCGGCAGAGGTCAGCAGCGCAGCCTGCATTACCATATTGACATATTTATGTTAGACTCCTGCGTATATCTTTTTAGATCCTCAGCTCGGCTTTTCTTTCCGAACGCCAAACTGAGCATCAGGGGCTACTGTCTATGCGGTAACATTTTATATGTTTTGAATACATACCTCAAAGCCTGTTAACAGGCTTGTACAGGCTTCTGTCAGCCCGCTCTTGGCGGACTGAACCTTCTGAATCACCACACTCATAATAGTGTGGTGCTCCTCATCGATGGAGGCGCCGTTAAGCACCTCCAGCAAATTGTCCGGCGCCTCCGGTTAGACGGAGGTCGCCGGCGTCGTAGGCTTGCCCTTCTTATGAAGGCACCGCCTACCGGTTTCTGGAACCGTTGATGGTTCCGGAGCTGTGTCCGGCCCAGGGCCGGACTCAGATCCCTCTGGGGCTTTACCCCCTTTGGGCCTGGAGTCCGGGAGGTCGCCTTGCGGCGCCTCCAGGACCACCTCCTCCTAGTTTAGTCCCCTTTGGGACTCCACATCGGCGTCGTCCGTAGGGAGAGGGGAGGAGGACGTCGGGAGTGAAGTGCTATTCACGTCCGATGAATCCAGGGAGCCGCTCGACGAATCGTCGAGCTGAGCCTTGGGCGGACTGCATAATTGAATTCGGTGTCAGAAGGTACCTATAATAGAGGAGCGCCATAAGTTATTCGGGTGTCCGGATACTTACGATTTTGCCAGGGGCTTGACCCTGGATGGCCATTCCTCCCCGCTGTCTTCGGCATCGGAGGCATAGTACGGCAGAAGGGTCCTCCCCTTCTTGGGCCCTCTGGCCTCCCCAGTTGGGGCGGCCTTCCTTTTCTTTCCTCCCCCCGCTGGAGGGAGAGAGGCTTCTTCTCCTTCCTCCTCCTCGTCTTCAGAGGCGGAGGTGCTTCGGGGTTGTCGGGAGATGAATACGACACCACCAGGCGCCGGGAACTCTTTCGAGTCCCCGTGGCCTCATCTTGGCCTTCTTCTCCGGCACCACGTGAGGTGCCGGAACCAGCAGCTTCGTTAAGCGAGCGTCCGCTGGGTCTTCGGGCAAAGGAGCCGGACAGTTAATCTGTCCGGCCTTCTTCTGCCAGTCCTGTTAAAGGGATGGGGGTTTAGATCCCGCATAGAGTCAAACTATGTAAAACAAGTACTCTGTAATGGGAAAATTAAGCTCACCGCGCTGGCTTGGCGCTTGGCGCAGAATCCGCGATCCGAGGTGATGGGAGGGGAGACCTCGGAGCTCTTGAATAGCACCTTCCAGGCATCCTCGTTCTTTGTGTCGAAGAGCCAGGACAGAGTCTGGTGCTGGGCTGGGTCGAACTCCCACAAGTTGAAAGCCCGTCGTTGACACGGAGAATCTGGCGGAAGAGCATGGCCTGGACTACGGTGACAAGTTTAACCTTCCTGCCGATCAGGTTCTTGATGCAGGTTTGAAGTCCGGTCAATTCTGCCGAATTACCCCACAACAGGCCCGTCTCTTTCCAAGATATGAGGCGCGTGGGGATGCCAGATCGGAATTCGGGGGCCGCTGCCCATTCAGGGTCACGCAGCTCGGTGATGTAGAACCACCCCGATTGCCACCCTTTGATGGTCTCTACGAAGGTGCCCTCGAGCCATGTAACGTTGGCTATCTTGCCCACCATGGCGCCTCCGCACTCCGCTTGGCGGCCGCCCACGACCTTCGGCTTGACGCTGAAGATCTTCAGCCATAGGCCAAAGTGGGGCTGGATGCGGAGGAAGGCCTCGCACACGACGATAAACGTCGAGATGTTGAGGATGAAGTTCGGGGCCAGATCGTGGGAGTCCAGGCCATAGTGGAACATGAGCCCCCGGACGAACGGGGGAAGAGGAAAGCCCAGTCCGTGGAGGAAATGGGGGAGAAATACAACCCTCTCATGGGGCCTAGGGGTGGGGATGAGTTGCCCCTCATCTGGAAGCCGGTGCGCGATGTCGTCAGACAAGTATCCGGCCTTCCTCAACCTTTTGATTTGCCCCTCCGTGACGGAGGAGGCCATCCATCTACCTCCCGCTCCGGACATGATTGGAGAAGGCTGAGGTAGGAAGTGCGGGCTTGGGCGTTGGAGCTAGAGTGCGCAGGGATGGATAAGCAAAGGAGGAAGAAGGCGTAAATGGAAAGGGTAGATCCTTATCCCCTTATATGGGCAGCCAAAACTACAAGCCCCCACCAGCCTAATAAAACTTGCTTATCTCCCAAGCGCCGCGGTTAATGGCGCGGTTGGGTTACCCACGCCCGTATTGATGAGACTCCTGGAATAAGGGGACACGATCTCTGCTTTGACAAGACGTGCCAAGGAAACCACCTCGCTAAACACGCTAAGGTGGAACAGTAAAATGATTCGAATAAAGGCTTGGCCGTGGCGTGATGTCACGCTGCGGAATACGTCAGCAGATTAGATTGGTGTAGATATTATTCTCTCTACGGTGGTATGTGGAACTTATTTTGCAGAGCCGGACACTATCCTTGTGTTCAACATCTTCTATGAAGTATTCGGAGGAGGAACCCGCCTTGCAATGCCAAAGACAATTTGCGCGCCAGACTCATCGTCATTGAAGCCTGGTTCAGGGGCTACTGAGGGAGTCCTGGATTAGGGGGTGTCCGGATGGCCGAACTATGACCTTTGGCTGGACTCCCGGACTATGAAGATACAAGATTGAAGGCTTCGTCCCGTGTCCGGATAGGACTTTCCTTGGCGTGGAAGGCAAGCTTGGCGATATGATATGAAGATCTCCTCCCATTGTAACCGACTATGTGTAACCCTAGCCCTCTCCAGTGTCTATAAACCGGAGAGTTTTAGTCCATAGGACGAACAACAATCATACCATAGGCTAGCTTCTAGGGTTTAGCCTCTCTGATCTCGTGGTAGATCAACTCTTGTACTACCCATATCATCAATATTAATCAAGCAGGAGTAGGGTTTTACCTCCATCGAGAGGGCCCGAACCTGGGTAAAAACATTGTGTCCCTTGTCTCCTGTTACCATCCGCCTAGACGCACAGTTCGGGACCCCCTACCCGAGATCCGCCGGTTTTGACACCGACAGCATGCAATGCAACAACCAGCTACAATAGGCTACCGGCGCTAAACTACAACTCGTTACTAACGTCCAGTTAACTCGGTGTAGTCTAGCGTGGCCTACAGTTAGCATGGCCTACAGTTAGCGTGGATCTGATACCAAGCGTTGTGGCACCCCGGCTCAGAGCAACCGGTTTATCTTGCATTGCCAGCCCAGAGACCTTGTCTTCTGGCAACACGCAACAACTTGGTACAGAAAAACAACCACTTTATTTATGCTAGCGGAGCATAGTTCATATTACAACAGTTAGCGAGCCCAAGCAGCACACACGGTGCGGCTGAACAATATGTACATTATTTAGTGAACGTAAAGGGGCCTCGATCATGACAACTATGCGGCAACGGAACAACGTCGTAGCGGGACTCCATAGCACAGGGACACCGATGTGGACACGACCTAGACTCGGACAACACTCCTGTCAATGAGACTTTCCTGAAATCTGGCATGACGCGCCAGGTCAGTACATTGAATGTACTTGCAAGCTCACAACAAGCATAAACATAATGACAAACAATATCATGATACTTAACCAATTAATAACAATGCAACAATATATCCAACATGCTGTGAATATGCTCAACTGGTACTCGTCCCATGGACTGGCTTACCGAACGTGATCATTTCCAGACCACAAACGTGATGATCTCAAAAACAAACTCATGATCCTCACGGTGATCACAACCCGACCAATACATGGCCCGTGATCCTTACGGCGATCACAACCCGACCAATAAATGGCCGTGATCCTTACGGTGATCACAACCCGACCAATACATGGCCCGTGATCCTTACGGCGATCACAACCCGACCACACTTGGTCCAACTCAACACGATGGCCTTACTGTGATCCTCAGTGCAAACTTAGTGTGCAAATTTATTAAGTGTTGACCCATGGTGTACCCTACTTTCGAGCGTGTCCGTAACCGTGGACTCGGCTATCGATAGATTAATACACTCTGCAGAGGTAGCGCACTGGACCCACACTACAGAACCCATGGCCTTGCACTCCCATTCGGGTGGACCAACGGCCTTCCGACGAAACCACTTCATTGTCATGACACTCTCCCGGCCACTCCGACTCAATCCCCATCGGGCTAGTCCTGGGTGGCCCCGTGTCTACCTCAAGACACCTCGACCACCGTCGTGGCCATGATCCACTCTGGGACCCGGTACCAAAACTTAACTTAACAACGGGCTCACAAGGTTATGCCTGCTTACCGGGCCAGGGTAGAGCATGCCCATAACCTTCCCTAGATGAAGGCACCGACCAGAGGCACGACAATGAAATGCATTAAGGCCGTCCCATACCGGCAAATGTGGTTGCACTGGGAAAAACTCGTTTCAGCGGCACCATGACCCGGTCAACAACATATTCAAGTTGAGTTACTTATCAGGTTCAACTTAAGGTTCAAGTAACCGGTGTCATAATGCCATGCCATGCATCACTAACATATGCATCACATATCCATTAAAATAACCAAGTCAACTACGCTCCCATGGAGCCATCATCATCTCGAGATACTTCTCTGGTTAAGATCAAACCTCACTTAAACCAGAACCATTTCTAGCAATCTCATCATTTTTCATCATGCAAGAATAATAATTAAACTAATTATTAACCTCCATGACCATATCATTTTATCATTACTCATATCTAAGTTCTTGTCAGCTTATCAGCAAGATTCATTTCAAACTTTCTGTAAATCAAGCATATTTAACATGACAAGCATCTAACAGAATATAATTATAATAATTATTTAAATGCATGAATAATCATAAGTTCAAGTAGGAAAATCACAAATATTGAAGTGGCACTATGAAAATGTTGTTGTGGCTTGCCTTAGTGCTGATGAGGTTCACAAATCTCCTGGTGATCCTCAAGACAAGCTTGCTCTTCTGAAAATAAATAAAACCACAAAAGGAAAACATCAAGAAACCTTCTGAAAATTACCAGAAAATCTAGACATCAAGGGAAAATCCCATCTTTTGGGTGCTGTTTGATTTTTGGACATAGAACACAATGCAAAAAGAATCAATGCATTTGGACTTATAGATAAAAGGTTATGGTTATTTGAAGTTTCCTAGATTTAAATGAATTTGAAAATAAAAATAAACAGACTGGGGGGTGACGTCGAAGGCGTAGACGCTCAGGGTGCCACCACTCGTACCGCTCCACGCACGTACAGAGTGGCTGACTAGCGAGGCTCGCTAGTCAGGCCAGAAGGAGGGGAGAAGGAAACAGAGGGAGGCGTAGGAGAAGAAGATGGCGCACCTGCCCGTACCCATAGCGTGGCTAGAGGTGACCGGACGGCGTCGGAAACAACCTCTCTAGCGAAGGCCGAGGGCAGAGGTCGCTGGAGACGAAGACGACGATGGCTCGGGGCGGCTCCAAGGGCTCCAGTGGGGCGGAACGGCTTCACCGAAGAGTGGCGGAGGCCCTGGCAGGGTCGCCCTGGCCTGGGAGGGGTCGGAGCTGCGGGGACGATCCGAAGGGGATCGCCGGCGAGCTCGGGCTTCGGGATGGCAGCCCGCGGCCTGCCCGGCTGGGCTGCGGCTTCTACAAGTTTGTGGAGGGTGTGGGAGTAGCTGCGGGTGCTCAAGGAGGGCTGGGGTGGCAGCATTTATAGGCGGGCACCGAGAGGGGTCCGGGCTCCGCCGGAGGACACTTGTCCACGGCGCCAGTCAGAGAGGGGGAACATGACGGAGGTCAGGCGGGAACTATTGGCGGGCGCGGACGAGCACAGGGGCGAGGGGGAGGACGACGAGCACAGTGCACCGCACACTGTGTCGTTGGCCGGACCGTGCCCGTGCCCTCTACGGCGAGCTCCGGCATCGGCGAGTGCCAGGGGGAGTTAAGGGAGTGGAGACGGGGATGGTGGCGAGGCTTGGCATGCTCGGGCAGGCTGAGCAGCGAGCACGCGCTCAACAGAGTGTTAGGCGGCATGCACAGCGCGTGTTTTGCATGCCAGCATACCCGGACGAACACGGTCACCGCGTGAACCGTGGCCACCCTAAGCGCTAACTTGATGTCTGGTGTGTAGTCCTTGGTGGTTTGAAGTGTTACCACGGTTGGGCTTGGATCCGGGTGCAGTAGAAATGGATTTGTACTGCTAGCAAGTTTCTGGACAGTAACTTTGGAGGTTTACTGAGGTCAAACCACTGGGAGTTAAGGGCTGAGCTTTGGAGGCTAGCTTACACTTACTAAGGTAAATAGGCACAAGAAAAACCAGCTACAATGGAGCTAGTAAAATGGTAGTTGTTGTAGAAACTACCATTTCTGTCCAAAAATGAATTTATTTTCTATAGCCAAAATATTCCAAAGAGTGATGAAATATTTTTGCTTAGAAAGGTGCCCTAGTGTTCAAAGAATAATTGGAATTTTTCTCAGGATTTTTGGGGCAAGAAAAATTAGGGTTGCTTTGGAGCACAAAGGGCTAGCTAGGGTTTTGGATGGCAAAATGAATATTTTTCATTTAAG
Organism: Triticum dicoccoides; assembly: GCF_002162155.2. Classification (NCBI taxonomy): domain Eukaryota; kingdom Viridiplantae; phylum Streptophyta; class Magnoliopsida; order Poales; family Poaceae; genus Triticum; species Triticum dicoccoides. Next base: position 497,069,307 of record NC_041383.1, on the reverse strand, counting down.
AGGTGAAATTATGGTTTTGAGGAGGAGAGGGATCACTTGGGTGAAAGTCAAGAAGTACCCAAGTGGTTAAGTCCAAATAAGTGATTCAAAAACTTCAAATTCAAAACCAACTCAACTGAAAACCAGGCAAAGAAAAGAAGGCAAAAACCAGTCTGTCACAGAGCTCGAGCTCGCCGGCGATCCCCTCTGTCCGTCCACACCACTCCAGCCCCTCCCAAGCTCAGGCGACCCTTCCAGGACCTCCGTCGTGCCTCGGTGGTGCTGTTCCGCTCGGTTGGAGCCCCTGGTGCCCCTTCTAGTCGTCGTCGTCTTCAACTCTGGCGACCACTACCTTTTGTCGCCGCTGGAGAGGCTATTTCTGACAACGTCCGACCACCCCTAGATAACCTACGGGTACGGGCAGGTGCGCCTCCGTCCCCTCTTTCGATCCCTCACTCCAATTTGGGCCAAGGAGCTCTCCTCACTAGCGTGTGCTCCGGCGGAGCCCCGCCGCCCTCTGTCTCTCTCTCCCCTCCCCCTCACCTGACTAGCAGGGCCCACTAGTCAGCCACTCTGAACGTGCCCGAAGCGGTACAAGTGGAGGCGCCCCGCGGGTTACGCCTTCGACATCACCCCCCCAGTTCTATTTATTTAAATTCAAAATTTAAATAATTACAGAACACTTCAAACAGCCACAACTTTTTAACCATAAGTCCAATTGAATTGATTCTTGTTGCAATGGGTTCTGTATGAAAATCTCTAGTAGCACACCAAAGATGGGATTTTTCCCTTCTGCCTAGATTTTCTGGTAAATTTCAAAAGGGTTCTTGATGTTTTCTTTTTGTGTTTATAATTGTTTTCAGAAGGTGGAGCTTGTCTTGAGGATCACCAGGGAGAGTGTGACCCTCATCTGCACTAAGGCAAGCCACAATAAAATTTTCATGGTGCCATTGCAATATTTGCGATTTAGTTTTCAACTTGAAAGGTTAATTTATTCATGCATTTAAATCACCTAGTAACTAATTATTTTTATTCTGTTGTAAGGTTATTCATGTGGATATGTTGTTTGACAGAAAGTTAGGAATAGCTAAACTAGAGTTAAGTATTTACAAGTGATGATAGGCTTTGGAGAAATAATTTGCTATTAAAATGGACTAGTTTGAATAATATTTTCTTGAGTAAGAAAATGACTAAGCTAAGTTATTGTCATGATTAGTTGCTGCTTAGGCATGACCATAATAGTGCCATGAAGTTCTGAAATGTTTGATTTGTGCTTGATATATGTTGACCCAGTCTGGTTCCGATGATTAGCGAAGCAAGTATATGAGTGCATTTACATGGCATGTCATGACACCCGTCCTTTTTATTTTAAGTTGAACCTAATAATAAATCAACTTAAACATATCGTTGATCGGGTCATGGTGCCATTGAATCGAGTATTTCCTAGTGCAACCACATTTGCCTTTATGGGAAGGCCTTTTTTCGGTCCGTTGTCATGCCTCTGTTCGGTACCTTCAATGAGGGAAGGTTATGGGCGTGCGGTACCCTGGCCCAGTAAGCAGACATAAACTTGGTTTCCTGTTGATTGTTGTTATGGTACCTTGTCCCCGTTTGGGACCGTTTTGCCATGACGCTGGTCGTTGGTGTCTGGGGTAGACATGGGGCCACCCATGACTTAGCCCAGTGGGGAGTTAGTCGGAGTGGCTGCGAGAGTGTCGTGGCAATGGAGGGGTTTTGTTGGAATGCCGTTGGTCCACCCGAATGGGAGTGCGAGGCCATGGGTTCCTTGGTGTGGGTACAGTGCGCTACCTCTGTAGAGTGTATTATATCTATCGATAGCCTTGTCCACGATTACGGACAAGCTCGAAAGTAGGTCACACCATGGGTCAACGTTTTAAATAAACCTTGAACACTAAAATGACATGGCATTGTTGAAAAGAGGATGGTTAAAGAACCATGTTGGTGTTGATGACCAAGTTGTTGGTCCATTTGTGATCCAAGAATGATCACCGTTTGGTTACGTGGTAACCCGTTGGTAAGCAAGTCCGTGGCAAGAGATTTTGATTCACTACATTCATAGCACGATATTGCATTGATGATTAAATTGGTTTATATCATGATATTGTTTGTCATTATGTTTATGCTTGTTGTGAGCTTGCAAGTACATTCAATGTACTGACCTGGCGTGTCATGCTAGATTTCAGGAAAGGTTCGTTGGAATGGAGTGTTGTTCGAGTCTAGATCGTGTTCACATTGGTGTCCCTATGCTATAGAGTCCCGCTTCGTCGTCGTACCGCGGCCGCGTAGTTGTCATGATCGAGGCCCTCCTTATGTTCATTAAATAATGTACATATTGTTCAGCCGCACCGCGTGTGCCGCTTGGCCTCCTAACTTGTTGTAATATGAACTATGTTCTGCTAGTATCAATAAAGTGGTTGTATTCTGTACCAAGAGGTTGTGTGTTGCCAGAAGATATGGTCTCTGGGCTGGCAATGCAAGGTAAACCGGTTGCTCTGAGCCGGGGTGCCATGATGCTTGGTATCAGAGCCGCGCTGACTTTAGGACACGCTAGACTCCCGCCGCATTACCGGATGTTATTTAGCATAAAAGTTGAGTGACAGCAGTATTTTTAGCTGGTTGTTGGTTTGCATGCACTTGGTTATTTTATTTCTAACCTACTAATGTCTATGAGTGTAGATGGCTCCGGTGCTGTATACGTGCTAGTTGCAGCTGATGCCGTACACGTTGCCGCATCTCCTTCGCAACGCGTAGCATCGACTGTATCCTCACGGGGACGACCCAATCTATCGTGTGTACCGGGAGCGTCTGTCAGATTCAGTGTATGAGTATCATGCCATGGTTACTCTGCGTACCAGTTCATCTACCACCTCTTACACTCACACTTCCAGGAGAGGTTACGCTTCTACCGCTTCTCAGGTTGTCCAGTTTGCTGCATTTGAGTTCCTCGTTGAGCTACGCTATAACGAGGTCCGAATGCAGAGCCATCCAGGTTTCTACTACTATCCCTCCCTGCACGACAATGGTCGTGTTCATTTTCCTACCATTGATCCGGAGTCCGATAGTACTGCTAGCCACCTTTCTTGATACATTACTGCTAGCTACCTGCTGATCCATGAGCTGGCTCGAGAGCTGACTCGTGCCCGTGTTGCTATAGCCACTACTAGAGTTGTCACTACTGCATCGTCTACGGGATTCACTCCTTATTTTCCATCCAGTTCTAGCTCACCAGTTTCACCAGTTGCTCCCCCGAGTAGTTCGGGCACCTCGACTATGAACCCTCTTAGTGCTCCTGCTAAGTGGGTTTCCCTTCTCGCCACCCCTGTAGCACCGATGCTTCAGCCTCATCCTACACCTGCTCCTGAGGGAGAGCCCTCGAGGCAGCGTCGTCGTGTTACATTTAACCCGGAGGTCACGGTTAACATCGTCAATTCAGGATCCGAGTCCGCTTCAGGAGAGGACACCGCAGCACCAGCAGAGCGTTAGAGTGCTCGAGTATTTGCAATTATCAGGATGATGTACGGATGTAGTCGTACGAGTCATGATGTTCTGTTCGATGTATGAGAGTAGTTGAACTTGTTATGTCATTTATGTACGAGTCTATGTATAATTATGTTGGACTTTCTCTTATTCAATGGGTTTCCATCGGACTTTTGCTTTATTTTGGGTTTTTGTCGCTGGCTTTTCCCCGCTGTGTTCTTCTTGGATGTTGCTCATCTCGATCGTGTTGTCCTGGGAAAAACAATAGGATGACACGGGGAGGCAGCAGTAGCGACGCTCGTGAGGCTACCCCTGTTCGTCGTTCCGCACGACACATAGGACACTCCCCCGAGCCGTACGTTCCACCACCGCCTCCACCGCCAAATCCACCCTCCACCGAGCAAATTCTCTGTATGTTTGAAGAAAGGCGAAATCATGATCTTCTTGAAATGTTGAGAAGTGTGCAAGCTATGGTTGGACAGAATGGTCATCCCTCCAAACTGTCAGACTTTCAGAGAACCAACCCTCCCAGTTTCAGTCAGGTTATTGATCCACTGGATGCAGACGACTGGTTGCGAACTATTGAGAAGAAACTTGAGATTGCCCGTACTGATACAAATGACAAAGTCCCATTTGCAACCCATTATCTGGAAGGTGCTGTTGCAATATGGTGGGAAAAATGAAAAAGCTATGTGGCCTGCCGATGAAGAAATCGCATGGGTAAAATTCAAGGATTGGTTTCATAAATATCATATTCCTGTTGGGGTTATGAAGGTCAAGCAGCGTGAATTCCTCCTGCTCCTCCAAGGGAGTCATTCTGTGAGTGAATATTTGAATAAGTTCAATCATTTGGCCCGATATTCTCTTTATGATGTGGCCACCGAAGAAAAGAAGATTGACCGTTTTCTTGGAGGACTAAATCAACATCTCCGATGCAGCCTCAGCATGTTTGATTTCACCAATTTCCGAACTCTGGTAAACAAGGCCCTCATTGCTGAGAGGGAGCACAAAATGATACACGACAACAAGACTTCAAATAATGATCACAAGCGCAAGTTTGAACCAAGGAAGGAGGTTCAGCCTATGCAGAAGGCTCGTACCTGGCAGCAACCACAAGTAGAGTACAAGCCCAAGTGGCAGCAGAATATCAACAAGGCCCCTACGCAAGTCAAGAATGTTGTAACCAACCCAGTGCGAGAAGAATGCCAGCGCAACAATTTCTGTTTCAGTTGTGGGCAAACCGAACATTATGCCAGACAGTGTCCCAAGGGCGGTAGGAATAATCCTCCATTCAGGCTGCAAGTCAATTATATTGGGGCATATCCTGTCCAGGAAAACATCACCGGCCACGCCCATGCCCTCTCCGCAAAAGAAGCCCAAGAGAACCCCCGAAGTCGTCATTGGCATGTTTTCAGTTAATAGCATACCTGCCATAATTTTATTTGACTCTGGGGCTTCCCACTCTTTTATTTCGCAGAGTTTTGCTGCCCAAAACAATTTTCCTTGTTTGATTTTGAGCAAGAATATGCTGGTACAATCCCCGGGATCTTTGCTCAGAAGCAATCTGGTCTGCCATGATCTGGAAATAAATATCAACGAAGTCCACTTTCCTATTTCCTTGATAGTCATTGAGTCTGTTAAGCTGGACATCATTTTGGGAATGAATTGGTTGACACAATACCAAGTCTGTATTAACTGTGCAACCCGAGAAGTCACCTTGACTAGTCCAGAAGGGCAAGCTACAAAATTCCATGCCCACGGGAGCATACCATAGAAAGAAATGGTTTTTGCCGATGTGGCTGAGTTGGAATTAATTCTGGTAGTCAGTGAATTTCCTGATGTATTCCCAGAAGAGCTGCCAGGCATGCCACCAGACTGCGAGCTCGAGTTTGCAATCGATCTTGTGCCCGGAAGTGCACCGTTATACAAGAAGTATTATCGAATGCCGTCATCAGAATTACTGGAGCTAAAGAAACAGCTTGATGAGATGCTCCAAAAAGGTTATATCCGTCCCAGTTCCTCACCATGGGGATCACCTGTTATATTCATGGATAAGAAAGATGGAAGTCTAAGTATGTGTGTAGATTACCGTCAGCTAAATGATGTCACCATCAAAAATAAATACCCACTGCCCAGGATGGATGACTTATCTGATCAACTGAGTGGGGCCAAAGTATTCTCCAAAATTGATTTGAGGACCGGATACCACCAACTCAAGATTTAAAAGGAGGATATTCCTAAGACCGCATTCACTACTCGGTACGGTCTTTATGAATATACTGTTATGTCATTCGGCCTCACCAATGCCCCTGCTTTCTTCATGCACATGATGAATAAAGTATTCATGGATTTCCTCGGTAAATTTGTGGTGGTTTTTATCGATGATATTCTCATATACTCAACCAGTGAAGAGGAACACAAAGGACACCTCTGGGCGGTCTTACAAAGACTCCGTGACCATCAACTGTACGCCAAGTTCAGTAAGTGTGAGTTTTGGCTCAAGCAAGTTGGATTCCTTTGGCACATACTATCCGCAGAAGTTATAGCCATGGATCCAAGCAAAGTAAAAGACATGCTTGATTGGCTGGCACCCACAATAGTGTCTCAAATCCGGAGTTTCCTTGGATTAGCCGGATACTATCACCGGTTCATTGAAGGTTTCTCTAAAATTGCCAAGCCAATGACAGAGCTTCTCAAAAAGGATAAGAAATTTGAATGGACTGAGGATTGTGAGAAAAGTTTCAATGAGCTAAAAATTAGATTGACCTCAGCCCCTGTGTTGACACTTTCAGATATCTACCGCAGCTTTGAAGTCTACTGTGATGCTTCCAGATAGGGTCTTGGATGCGTGCTTATGCAAGATGGCAAGGTAGTAGCTTGTGCCTCTCGTCAGCTGCGACCCCACGAAGGGAACTATCCTACTCATGATCTGGAATTGGCCGCGGTGGTTCATGCTCTAAAAATCTGGAGGCACTGCCTCATTGGAAAAAGGTGCCAAATATTTACCGACCACAAAAGCGTCAAGTATATATTCACTCAGCCAGATTTGAATCTCCGCCAACGCAGATGGCTTGAGTTAGTCAAGGACTATGACATTGAAATTAATTACCACCCGGGTAAGGCCAACGTGGTGGCCGATGCACTCAGCAGAAAGCCCGTCAGTTTAAATGCCATGCTGGCAAACATGCCTTCCAAACTCCAAGAAGAAATTGCTCAGCTCAACCTGGTCATTGTTGAAGCTGGTCTTGCTAATATTATGGAAATTACTCCTACCCTCGAGGATGAGATTCACAAGGCCCAGCCAGAAGATCCAGTCTTACAAAAAATATGTCAAGCACATGCTAGAAGGACAGACCTCAAATTTTTCCAAGGACCATCTAGGTACATTGCGGTTCCGTGGGAGGACTTGTGTACCAAGTCAAGAAGGTTTAAAGAAGAAAATACTATCCGAAGCACATGAATCCTCGTACACTATCCACCCCGGAAGTACTAAAATGTATGAAGACCTTCGCCAAATATTCTGGTGGGATGGGATGAAGAAAGACATAGCATATTTTGTGGCCTGCTGTGACATATGCAATAAAGTAAAGGCAGAGCACCAGAAACCAGTCGGACTCCTCCGACCGTTGCCCGTTCCACAATGGAAGTGGGATGACATCTGCATGGATTTTATCACCGAGCTACCAAAAACTCAGTGAGGCAATGATGCAGTATGGGTCACAGTGGATATGTTAACCAAGGTAGCACATTTCATTCCCATCCGAACCACATACCATGCTGATCAACTCATACAATTATATGTGTCCAGAATAGTCAGTTTACATGGCGTTCCTCGAATGATCACTTCTGACCGGGGGTCCCTATTTACCTCCGCTTTCTGGTCCCGTCTCCATCAAGCTTTGGGAACAGCACTAAAATATAGTACCGCCTACCATCCTCAGACCGATGGGCAGACTGAACGGGTAAACCAAATACTTGAAGATATGCTACGAGCCTGTGCCTTGGCCCAAGGGCCTAAGTGGGAAGATTGTCTGCCGTATGCTGAATTCTCCTACAATAACAGTTTCCAGGTCAGTTTAAAATTGTCACCATATGAGGCTTTGTATGGCCATAAGTGTTGCACCCCGCTGAATTGGTCTCAAACCGAGGATAGCCGTCTCTTCGGAACAGACCTCATGATGGAAGCTGAAAGACAAGTACAAGAAGTCAGAGACCGTCTATGACTGGCAAAATCCCGACAAAAGAGCTATTATGATGCAAAGCACCGACAGGTCAGTTTCGAGCCCGGAGAACAAGTGTACCTCAGAGTCACTCCTATGAAGGGAATAAAAAGGTTTCAGACTCGCGGAAATTTGGCACCCAGGTTTATTGGTCCATTCCTGGTGATGTCCAGAGTGGGTACTGTTGCATATCAGTTAGAGCTGCCACCAGAATTGTCAGAAGTACACAACATCATTCATGTCTCCCAGTTGAGATGATGCATATCACCGCCCGAGAAAAGGACTGCCATGATAGAAATAGAGTTGGCTAAGGATTTAACATATGAAGAGAGACCGTTAAGAATTTTGGATGAGATGGAAAGGGTCACTCGGAGCAAGACGAGAAAATTTTACAAGGTCCAGTGGGAGCATCATACAGAGGCAGAAGCAACCTGGGAGCACGAAGAATTTCTAAAGGCAAATTATCCAGAATTGTTTTCCCGAGCAACCGAATCTTGAGGACGAGATTCATCCTAAGTGGGGGAGGTTTGTGACAGCCTGGTTTTTGCCATCTTTTCTCTTCTGGTTTTCAGTTGGGTTTTGATTTGAAATTTGAATTTGAGTCATTTCAGTGGACTTAAAACACTTGGGCATCACCTTGGCTTTCACCCAAGTGGCCCACTCCTCCTCCAAACCATCATTTCCTCTCTGTTATACCTCAAAATAATGTCATGGATATTTTTCTTTAATGAAAAATATTCATTTTCCTCTCAAAAACCCTAAACAGAAACTTGTGCTCCAAAGCAACCCCTATTTTTCTTGCCCACAAAAATCTGAGAAAATTCACAAAACTCCATTGAACCCTAGGGCACCACCCTGAGCAAAAATAACACACAACTTTTTGGAATATTTTTGCTATAGAAAATATTTTCTGTTTTGGCTAGAAATGGTGGTTTCTACAGCAACTACCATTTTACTTGCTCCATTGGTGCTGCATTTTCTTGTGCATCACTACCCTCCTAACTCACTGCTACAGACCAAAGCACAGCTCCCAACTCCCAGCCATTTAACCACAGCAAGCTCTCAAAGTTACTGTCTAGTAACTTGAAGTGAAGTAAAACTCTTGTTCACTATGACTGAGCTCAAACCAAAGTATGGTAACATCTATATCTACCACAAACAACACGCCAGACATGAAGTTTAGGCTTAGGTCGGCCTGAGGTCAGAGTTCACGCGGTGACCGAGTTCGACCAAGCGTGCTGGCATGCAGACAGCGTGCTCTGCGTCGCGCCCGAGCCTTTGTTGCTCGCGTGATCGCTTCCCCACCTGCCAAACCTTGCCAAACCCTGCCACCAGCATCGTCCCGACGCCATTTACTTCACCCTGGTGCTCCCCGATGCAGGAGCTCGCCGCAGCAAGCACGGGCGCGGTCCGGCCAACCCAACAGTGCACCGCGCACTGCGTTCGTCGCCTTCTCCTCGCTCCTGTGCTCGTCTCCGCGCGCCCATAGTTCTCGCGTGAGCTGCGTCGCCTTCCCCCTCTCTCACTAACGCCAGTCGTCGCCGGGCGCAGCATCCAGGTATCCTCCGGCGGAGCTCGAGCACCTCCCGTCGCTCGGCTATAAATAGAGCCCTCCCCAGCCTCCTCGAGCCTCATCCACTCCTCACCCACACTCCACAAACCTGTAGAAAGCCGTGGCCTGGCCGGGCAGGCCTCGGGCCGCCGTCCCTGTGCTCGAGCTCGCCGGCGATCCCCTCTATCCGTCCGCACCACTCCAGCCCCTCCCAAGCTCAGGCGACCCTTCCAGGGCCTCCGTCGTGCCTCGGTGGTGCCGTTCCGCTCGGTTGGAGCCCCTGGTGCCCCTTCTAGTCGTCGTCGTCTTCAACTCCGGCGACCACTACCTTTTGTCGCCGCTGGAGAGGCTATTTCTGACACCGTCCGACCACCCCTAGCTAACCTACGGGTACGGGCAGGTGCGCCTCCGTCCCCTCTTTCGATCCCTCCCTCCAGTTTGGGCCAAGGAGCTCTCCTCGGTGGTGTGTGCTCCAGCGGAGCCCAGACGCCCTCTGTCTCTCTCTCCCCTCCCCCTCACCTAACTAGCAGGGCCCGCTAGTCAGCCACTCTGTACGCGCCCAAAGCGGTACGAGTGGAGGTGCCCCGCGGGTTTACGCCTTCGATGTCACCCCCAGTTCTGTTTATTTAAATTCAAAATTTAAAGAATTGCATAACACTTCAAACAGCCACAACTTTTTAACCATAAGTCCAAATGAATTGATTCTTTTTGCAATGGGTTCTGTATGAAAATCTCTAGCAGCACACCAAAGATGGGATTTTTTCCCTACTGCCTAGATTTTCTGGTAAATTTTAGAAGGGTTCTTGATGTTTTGTTTTTGTGTTTATAATTGTTTTCAGAAGGTGAAGCTTGTCTTGAGGATCACTAGGGAGAGTGTGACCCTCATCTGCACTAAGGCAAGCCACAACAACATTTTCATGGTGCCCTTGCAATATTTGTGATTTAGTTTTCAACTTGAATGGTTAATTTATTCATGCTTTTAAATCACCTAGTTAACTAATTATTTTTATTCTGTTGCAAGCTTATTCATGTGGATATGTTGTTTGACAGAAAGTTAGGAGTAGCTAAACTAGAGTTATGTATTTATAAGTGATGATAGGCTCTGGAGAAATAATTTGCTATTGAAAGTGGACTAGTTTGAATAATATTTTCTTGAGTAAGAAAATGACTAAGCTAAGTTATTGCCATGATTAGTTGCTTCTTAGGCATGACCAGAATAGTGCCATGAAGTTCTAAAATGTTTGATTTGTGCTTGATATATGTTGACCCGGTCTGGTTCCGATGATTAGTGAAGCATGTATATGAGTGCATTTGCATGGCATGTCATGACACTGGTCCCTTTTATTTTAAGTTGAACCTGATAATAAATCAACTTAAACATATCGTTGATCAGGTCATGGTGCCACTGAATCGAGTATTTCCTAGCGCAACCACATTTGCCTTTATGGGAAGGCCTTTTTTCGGTCTGTTGTCATGCCTCTGGTCGGTACCTCCAACGAAGGAAGGTTATGGGCGTGCGGTACCCTGGCACGGTAAGCAGCCATAACCTTGTGTGCCCGTGGGTTCCTTGGTGTGAGTACAATGCGCTACCTCTGTAGAGTGTATTAAATCTATCGATAGCCGAGTCCACGGTTACGGACAAGCTCGAAAGTAGGTTACACCATGGGTCAACGTTTTAAATAAACCTTGCACACTAAAATGACATGGCACTATTGAAAAGAGGATGGTTAAAGAACCATGTTGGTATTGACGACCAAGTTGTTGGTCCGTTTGTTATCCGAGAATGATCACCGTTTGGTTACGTGGTAACCCGTTGGTAAGCAAGTCTATGGCAAGAGATTTTGATTCACTACATTCATAGCATGATATTGCATTGATGATTAAATTGGTTTATATCATGATTTTGTTTGTCATTATGTTTATGCTTGTTGTGAGCTTGCAAGTACATTCAATGTACTGACCTGGTGTGTCATGCCAGATTTCAGGAAAGGTTCGTTGGAATGGAGTGCTGTTCGAGTCTAGATCGTGTTCACATCGGTGTCCCTGTGCTATGGAGTCCCGCTTCGTCATCGTTCCGCTGCCGCGTAGTTTTCATGATCGAGGCCCTCCTTATGTTCATTAAATAATGGACATATTGTTCAGCCGCACCACATGTGCCGCTTGGCCTCCTAACTTGTTGTAATATGAACTATGTTCTGCTAGTATCAATAAAGCGGTTGTATTCTGTACCAAGAGGTTGTGTGTTGCAAGAAGACATGGTCTCTGGGCTGGCAATGCAAGGTAAACCAATTGCTTTGAGCTGGGGTGCCACATGATGCTCCTTCTTGATTTCTACCTCCGCAGCTTTGAGCATTACGAAGAGCTCGGGAAATGTCTTCTCCATCCCTTGCATATTATAGTTCATCATGAAGCCTTTGTAGCTTGGTGGCATTTGATAACCCACAAGTATAGGGGATCGCAACAATTTTTGAGGGTAGAGTATTCAACCCAAATTTATTGATTCAACACAAAGGGAGCCAAAGAATATTCTCAAGTATTAGCAGCTGAGTTGTCAATTTAACCACACCTAGAAGATTTAATATCTGCAGCAAAGTATTTAGTAGCAAAGTAGTATGGAAGTAACGGTAACAGTGGCAAAAGTAATAGTAGCAGTTTTATGCAATCGTAGAAGTGGCAACGGAAAAGTAACTTAGCAAAGATCAATATGAAACGAGCTCATAGGCAATGGATCAATGATGGATAATTATGTCAGATGGCATTCATCATGTAGAAGTTATAACCTAGGGTGACACAGAACTAGCTCCAATTCATCAATATAATGTAGGCATGTATTCCGAATATAGTCATATGTGCTTATGGAAAAGAACTTGCATGACATCTTTTGTCCTACCCTCCCATGGCAGCGGGGTCCTATTGGAAACTAAGGGATATTAAGGCCTCCTTTTAATAGAGAACCGGACCAAAGCCTTAGCACTTAGTGAATACATGAACTCCTCAAACTACGGTCATCACCGAGAAGTGTCCTGACTATTGTAACTCCGAGTTTGGCGGATCTTAACATGTAGTAGGTGATTATAACTTGCAATATTGAATCAAGAACTCACATATATTCATGAAAACATAATAGGTTCAGATCTGAAATCATGGCACTCGGGCCCTAGGGACAAGCATTAAGCATAGCAAAGTCTTAGGAACATCAGTCTTAAAACATAATGGATACTAGGGATCAAACCCTAACAAAACTAACTCGATTACATGGTAAATCTCATCCAACCCATCACTGTCCAGCAAGCCTACGATGGGATTACTCACGCACGACGGTGAGCATCATGAAATTGGTGATGAAGGATGGTTGATGATGACGACGGCAACGATTTCCCCTCTTCGGAGCCCCGAACGGACTCCAGATCTGCCCTCCCGAGGAAGAATAGGGCTTGGTGACGGCTTTGTATCGTAAAACGCAATGAATCCTTCTCTCTGATTTTTTTTCTCCCTGAACGTGAATATATGGAGTTGGAGTTTAGGTCGATGGAGGTCCAGGGGGCCCACAAGGACAGTGGGGGCACCCCTACCCTTGTGGCCAGGGTGTGGGTCCCCTTTGGTTGATTCTTTTGCCAATATTTTTTATTTATTCCAAAAGTTATCCCCGTGAAGTTTCAGGTCATTCCGAGAACTTTTATTTCTGCACAACAGTAACACCATGGAAATTCTGCTGAAAACAGCGTCAGTCCGGGTTAGTTCGATTCAAATCATGCAAATTAGAGTCCAAAACAAGGGCAAAAGAGCTTGAAAAGTAGATACGATGGAGATGTATCAACCCCCCCCCCCAAGCTTAACCCATTGCTTGTCCTCCAGAAATTTAGTTGATAAACTGAAAGTAATAAAAAAAACTTTTACAAACTATGTTTGATCTTTTTGTTGCAAATATGTAAAGCCAGCTTAATTTTGCATCATGCTTTTATATTGATGTTTATTGCATTATGGGATACTATTACACATTATATCATAATACTTATGCCTTTTCTCTCTTATTTTATAAGGTTTACATGAAGAGGGAGAATGCCATCAGCTGGAATTATGACTGGAAAAGGAGCAAATATTAGAGACCTATTCTACACGACTCCAAAAGTCCTGAAACTTCATGGAGATCAGTTTTGGAATAAATAAAAAATATTGGGCGAAGAA